>NC_000076.6:102946749-103246749 GCF_000001635.26 Mus musculus
GCCATCTTCTGGTGTGTCTGAAGAGAGCAACAGTGTACTCACATAAATAAAATAAATAAATAAATAATTATTTTTTAAAAACTTGAAACCTTCAGCAAAAGTAAAGAAAGTTAATTGATTTACACAAGTGCAATTAAAGGCATTTGTTCGGTTGAGTAATGTTTTAAGCAAATTTGCCTAAATATAATTGTAACCATTAAGGACATTAAATACAAAATGTGAGGGCAAGATTTCTGTTGTGAACATTAAACCAATGTTTCTTTTTCTATGTTATTGTGTATCAGAAAACAGAAGATTGGGGGGAGGGGTGAATACCAGATAAAGAGTCAGAAATCTAGACTTTTACTCCTGTATCTATTACACATGTGATTTTGGAACGTTATTTAAAATACTTTTATCTTTAAGCTTTTTAGTATGAGAATAAGATACTCATGTTTAATCAGTTTTAGTAGCTATCTAGTAGCTAAATAGGATGACTGATGACATTCACTGAAAATTATTTAATGTCTTATTGTAAATATGATCACTAAGTCAGGTATCAACTAATCTACAAGAAAAACAAAACAGTCAAAGAACATTATGCATTAGAAGGGCAGAGAGATCACTGTGAACCTTGCATGCATGTCTGCTAAAGGTAAGGGGAGTCACAAGGTATATAAATCATCTCCTGCATGTGCTGTCACTGTTTCTTCTCATGCTGACTTCTGAGTTGGAAAGATTGCCTGGTTTCCGAGGAAAGCTTAGCTCTCAGACACAAGACAGACGGCGCAGGTTATCAGCAGCAAGTTTGGGGAGGCGAGTTTATAACTTTTCGGTTTATAGCAGAAGCCTTTCCAAATTCCATTAGAAACCTGGACAGATGCACTTTGTAAGACTTCTATTTTTGTCAGACAACTTCTAGTTTCCAAGCACTGATCTGGAATAGTTGGCAAAGTTTAAAATTTCTATTTCCTATTGTATTATGATTTGTGGATGCCATAGGAAGCAAAGGACAGAGGAGAGGTTGAGATAAAAACGTGTATGAATTTCAAAAATTTGGGCCAGAAGCTAAAACACTCTCTTATAAATAATATTCATAAATACTCTCTGCTGTGGCCAAGGTTATAAAGAAAATGGAAACTTTCTTTCTTAAAAGACCTTAAGAAATAAAGTGTTATCTCTCCAGATGAGGTCAGAGTTGCTTGTGACCTTAGAACAGGCAGGAAAGGAAAAATCATATAGGGTTTCAATATGCAACTCACATGGAAGTTTTTACAAGGACATAAATGCACATATGATTTTGATGGTTTCATACGATGGTTTATAAAGGTGTTATAATATAGTAGCAGACCAGAAAGATTTTACTTAAAACTTTTTCATGCAGACTGCTAAAGATATTGCCTATACCATATCTCACACCATATAAATTGTACAGGCTTTCCCAAATGGTTAGCTGCCTGGTTCTCAATACTAAAGCCATCAAGGCTTCAGAGTTCGGGGCTTATTTGACCTTGAATACTTACAGAAAAACAAAGCACTAGAATTGATTTTCAGAGATGTGGAACAGGAAACAATCCCCAGTGAGATTACCCATAGGGATTATTAAAGTGTAATAAGGAACACACAAACACACACACATACCCACACACACATGTATGCACACACATATTTAATAAAGAAAACATCTCTCTGTGACAAAATAATAGATACTGAAGTATTATAGGACATAGAATATGCACACGTAACAGAGTCCTTAAGTACAAACAATTAATATAAGAAAATGCAGCATAAATAGGCTTTTTTATCCTGTAACTAAACAGTATTGGGTTACTGGAAGCCTTTGTTTTCACTTCTGTTGATAACTCTTTACCCACTGCATTTTAAAAATAATAAACTAAGGCCCTTTTGAGGCAAAAGTTAGAATACAGAATCTCATTTTCCTACTTAGAAAAAGTGTCTTTCCCAAACACCTAGGTATTTAAATGAATTTTTAAAAATCATTTTGAAAACAACACAGATTTATATGTGTCCCCATCTACAAAATGCTCCCACACCTTAGGCTCGGGGAAGACTGTAGAAAAGGAGGTGGGTAGAATGAAAGTGTCATAGATGTATGGGCGTTTGCTGTGAGATTGTGTCTCCTAGGAATATCAGAAGTTGCAGCAAACGTACTCCATGAATGTGGGCTGAATAAGGGAGTATGTGCCAAAGTGCATAGAGTAAAAGCCCCTGAAGCCTCGATGCTATGGAAAGAACTGCAGGCAATTAGGGAAAGCTGTACAAGAAAGGTGGTCGTCCTTAGGTTAGAGCACATCAATTAGTTATCCAGGGCCACACGCCCAGTCTTGAAAGCATACATATAAGTAATATCAAATGGACTGGTCAGGCTATAATTATCAATATATATATATATATATATATATATATATATATATATATATATATATATATATATATATATGTACTTATATTCATATATATGTATATGTGTATATGTGTGTGTATGTATCACAAATACAAATATTTATGTGTGCAGTAACAAGTGATGTATAGAAGAGGCCATGAGTTTGAAGAAATATGGAAAGGAGTATTTGAGATGGTCTAGAGAGAGAAAAAGAAAGTGAGAAATGTCTTAATTATAATACTAAACATAAAAATTTATAATTATCTTTATTTCTAAACATTTAGATTTATACCAAAATAATTAAACAAGCATAGACTCTTCTTTATAAGCAGCCAAGTAATTTACCCTTGAGTGTTTACTCATAGATCCATATCAAATATTTAATTTTTATTAGATTGGTCCTGCTTTGTTAATGCTCCATGAAGTATTCAAGACACAGCTCCCTCAGCCTTTGCTATAATAAAAGGAAGAATATTTAAAAAGATACTTCAATAGGATACCCTTCCTGTTGTAAAATATAGCTCTAGTGTTAACAAGTCAATTAACCAACCTTAATACTTTGGAAAATGGTGAGTCATGTTTTTCTTCCTAGTTTTTTGAATTGGTGCATGGCGATAACTAGAGAATATATGTGTATTTGGAATACAATTTGTCTTAAAGTATAAACTAATGGTGCATTTTAAAATATTTCAGTGCTGTTACTTTTTAAACCAGTTTTTCTGAGATCAAAGAAATACTAAGCAACACCCACCCAAAAAGTCCTGTTTGTATTCATTTGACACCTCTGAGATTCAATTATTTACCTTCAGACTCTGGTCCAGGGCTCATATTATTTCTCATATTATTTCTCATATTATTTCCCCAGTCCTTTGAGAACCTATGTCATTAGTTACAATCTCATTATAAAAATCTTCATCTCCCCTCAGTCTTCATCCTGAAAACATACAAAGTAACCCATTTACATATGGGCACACTATCAAACTTCTCTTTGATCTCTGCATATCTGTTATATTGCTTATTATTTTAACCATTCTATAACCATACTAAAAGCCATAGCAGTGGCTTTCAACCTTCCTAATGCTATGATTGCTTGTCATTTTGTAGTGACATCCAACAATAAAATTATTTCACTGCTACTTCACAACAGTAATTTTCCACTGCGATGGAACATAATGCAAATACCTGATATGTAGGATATCTGATATGCAATCATATCAAATATGTGAAAGGGCCATCCCACCCCAAAAGAGTCATTACCCACTGGTGCTCTTACAATATTTAAAAACAATTTGACACTACATGATTTTGTGAAATAGGCTAATGTCCAATGACTTGAGTTCAACAATCCAATAAAAGGGTTTTGCCACTTGCACAACAAGGGACTTAAAGAATGTCTAAACCGAACTATCATTGATGAGACAAAAATAATAAGCACATTTTGATGTCTCATAGCAGACAACTTTAAAATAATAAAATTTATGCTCTGCCGAAATGTAAGCTGAATAAGGATAACACCATTGAACATGCCAAAGGGCACACAAGACGGCTCATGAGGTCTCCGTTCTACAATAAGAACTATAGCAATTGTGGAAAGTCAGGTGCAGGAGAGCTGGTCTACCTCTAATTAACACCTAAAACTCAAAATATCATGCTGATTACAAATTTCATAAGCTACGTTATGGTTTTACTTATATCAAATTCAAGAACTGACAGAATTTAGCAAAATATAAATCAAATGGAGAATGTTATGTATTAAATAAACATTCTCTGTACACATTGTGTCTATATATTTTGTAAAGATATACTGAAGTCACATATTGACTTGAGTAGAGATTGGTGAGAGCAAGCTGACAGCAAGAAGAGGAAAGAAGCCTCCAGGGTGTAACTATTTGAAACATGAGCAGGTAAGACTGTGAAAATTAAATCTAAAGATTGTATGATCTTTTTTACAATCTAAAGCTTTGATGTCCTCTCTTACGTCTACCCCTATTACATATTCCTCAGTTGGTAACATATTCCTCAGTTGGTAACATCTTTACATTTTATTACATTTATTGATTGTGTCTGTATGCATACATTTACATGAATATGATTGGCAAACCTGCTAAGGCACACACACAGAGATCAGAGGCAACTTGAGGACATTGGGTTTTGTTCCTCGTGTCATGCAGGTCATACCAAGAAAGATAAGGAGGTTTGACAGAAAATGTGCTTACCCACTGAGCCATCTTGCTGGACCCTAGAAGGATCTTTTTAAACTTATTTTTTGATTCTTGTAATTTTAGTAGAAACACTTAAATTCAAATTATGACATATACATGGTTGCAACCCATTAAGTTCAGTTTCATCTGTGCAGCTAGGAGCATTCCTGCTTGTTTTCAGCATCCATTCAGCAAGCTTTTGTTTGGATAACTTCCCTCATTGACACTCTCATAACAGTCTCTTCACTACAAAGAGTGTAGATCACTTTCTTGATTTACACTGAGTTCTATCACCAATGCTATGGTGTGCTTAGTCCCTAACAGTCAGCTTATCTGATTGATTGCTGTTTATCTCCATTGGGTTATAAAAGTCCACTTAAGAGTCATTACTAGCACAGACCTTTTTACAAAATTCATCATCAATAACTATGTCTTGAACTATTTCTATTCCAGGAAAATTCTTGTAAAAAACTTTGTAATCAGTACAAATGCTCTCTCATCTCATTTACATTTCAGTATTCCAAACCATGTCTTCCAGAGCCCTGATTGCTTTCTTGTCTTTACCAAAAACTTATTCCAGCAGCATGTTTATATCTTTATTCTTCCACAAGTTGGATTTTTTAAAGTAAAACTGATTGTCTCCCTGTTTGTTCTCTCGAAAATTATTATAGTAGTTTTTTTTTTTCTTAGTTCCTGCCCCAACTAAATAGCCTGTGGAGAATTTTCTTTTTTAATATTTTATTGTTCATTTCATTTATTTGCATTTAATATGTTATCCCCCTTCCTGAACTCCCCTCTGCAAACCCCCTATCTCACCCCCTCCTCCTGCTTCTATAAGGGTGCTCACCCACCCACCCACTCCTGCTTAATCTTCCTAGCATTCCCCTACACTGGGGCATCAAGAATTCACAGGGCCTCTCCTCCCACTTATGCCAAACAATGCTTTCCTCTGTTACATATGAGGCTGGAGCCATGGGTCCCTCCAAGTGTACTCTTTGGTTGGTGGTTTAGTCCCTGGGAGCTCTGGGGGGACTCTGGTTGGTTGATATTGTTGTTCCTCCTATGGGGTTGCAAACCCCTTCAACTCCTTCAGTCTTTCCCCTAACAGGGAATTGTCAATTTATTAGTTATTTCATTAGTTGTGTTAAATTTTAAATTTGGATTGTGGAGCTTTCTTTTGATTGTGCTATATTAAATTGGAAAATATAATATAAAATGGCAAAATATTCCCTAAAGTAAAAATTAGACAAAAATTGGAGACCAGCAGAGTAATGAAAATAAGAAAGATCTGTGAAGAGCACTAGTACATGATGTTATGGAAAGTGAGCAAGACTCAAAGAACAAAGGCCACCTGGATGATCATCTCTCAACAACCCCATAGCCTTCTACCACCATCTGCAATTTATTGGCCCATCTCTGGACAATATCAGACACTAGGTTTCATGGAAATCATCTTTAATTTTTAATGGTTGGCTTATCTGGGAGATTATAAAATTCCTTATATCTAGTCCTCCATAAATGATTATTTCCTTCACAGCTAACTCTGCACACTTAACATAAATTTAAAGGAGACAAGTTTATCTACATGTTGTCTGAATGTGAGCACCAATGTCTATTGATTACCTTGTCTTGGAACAGAGACTGGGCACTACAGAAATGCTGGCTTTGAACATATAAGTCATCACTGGAGACTCAGAATAGGATAACATACCTTGAAGAAAATGTACCTCCTCTAATGTCAAGAGGACATTTTGGAGATATATGTGCACCCCATACTGGCTCAACCAGGGAGCACCTTATAGTGCCTAAAATAAAAATGGCATTCGCAACACTAAAATTTAAAGTTTTGTCTGTTTAATGTAAAGTTAATGTTTTTATTGATTGATTCATGCAAAAAACAAGGAAAGTTCAGGTGTATATAAATTTAGGAAAATTAAAAAGAGCATAAATGAATTATGACACCATGGGTAAAATTCATATTTGCCATTCTCCCCAAGGAGTTTCGAAATCCCCATTTATATTTTATTCACTGCAACTTCATATGAGAGAAGTTTACCTCTATATTTACATCACCAAAATTTGCCATGGTCAGCCCGCTTCATCAAATCATCTGCAGCATATTCAGTGTATTTAGAATATTGAAGTAAATCTAGCTAGAGTTTGTCATCACTATTTTCAACAATTTGTAATGCACAGACAAAAATCTGTGGCAAGAAAAGATTCAGTGTGTGCAGATATAAAACTAAGAAAACTTACTTCAGGGTATTTATTATTCTCAGGATTATGAGAAATATCATTTGGATATTACATCAAATTTTTCTACATATATAAGATAAGTGGTATTTAGGTAAAAATAATTAGATGTATATGACATGTGACTACTATGTAAATGACAAGTAACCCCAAATTTATTGACATTTAAAATATTTAGGATATATTTCTCTATAAGTATATGTATTTTGTTGAAAATATTATTTCATAAATATATTCTGATCATGGTTACCTTCCTCTAGTTCCTCCCAGATTCTCTTTAATAGTCTATCCACCCTACTGCACACTCTTTCTTTTTCTCCTACTAAAAAACAGGCAAACAAACAAACAAACAAACAAAAACAAGTCTGAATTTAAAAAAAAACAAACTAGAATAAAATACAAGAAACACACACAAACACACAAACAAACAAACAAAACTGGTAACCATATTATGCAAGCAAAGCACAAATAAGATAAAAATGCCCAAACAATGCAATATGTTCTTCCCCATAGGAAGAACAGCAATATCAATCAAGCAGTACCCCCAGAGCTCTCAGGGACTAAACCACCAACCAAAGAGTACGCGTGGAGGGACCCATGGCTCCACCTGCAGATGTAACAGAGGATGGCCTTGTTGAGAATTAATGGGAGGAGAGGCCCTTGGTCCTGTGAAGGCTGGATGCCCCAGTGTAGGGAAATGTAACAGCAGAATGGTGCTAGTTGATGGGGGTAGGGGTGGGGAGAACTCTCATAGAAGCAGGGGAGGGAGGATAGAATAAGGGGTTTCTGGAGGGGAAATCAGGAAATGAGGGTAACATTTGAAATGTAAATAAATAAAATATTCAGTTTATTAAAAAAGGAAAACAAAATACCATTGAGTTCCTTTTGTCTTGGCCATCTATGTCTGACCGTGGAGCTTACCCTTAAGTGTGGTTTCTATGCCCACTGAAACTCTTCCTTTTCAAGTGGTTGTCAATTAGAGATATCTCAGTTAGGGGTGGGAGCTCATGACAAGTCCCCTCTCTCAGGATTGGAATCTGACTTGAACCTGTGCATACTGGCAAAGTATCTGTGATTTCATACCTGTGGCAACCCTGCTGTTCCTGGAAGTCACTATTTCCTTAGTTTCATCAATCTCCCTGGCTCTTACTACTTTTGCACCACTAGGAGGTCTTTGAATTTATTCCACGTGTTCACTCATTGCTTTTACAATGTTTAGAGGGAGGCTTTATTTTACTTTTACTAATAATGAAAGAATACATGATTTGAATGAAGTAAACAAAATGTTACTGATCCGCATAAATGTTAGCAATAAGATGTATATTAAATAGTGAATGGAGAACATTCTAATATAATTTCTATTAATAATAACAAAATGAGTAATTGTGGAAAATAAATAGCCTAAAGCTATCTGTGAGAGCTGTAAATAGCATTATACATTTTGCATTGAGTTCCCTGTATGGACAATATTGATTAAAACTCTCTCAGTAGAAAAAAAAATTCAAGACTGAAAAGATTCCTCTAAATTTTTCCAATAAAATAGCAGTTGCTAATGTGGAAATAAAGAATTAAATTGAGAAATATTTCACCGTTCTTTTCTATAATAATCCTGAATTGGATTATCTAACAAATAATTCACTAACACAAGAAACGGGAAGACTAACTCAGTTAACTTGATATTTTGTCAGTACTGGGTATTGAACCCAGGACCTTGCACATGGTAGGCAGTGCTCTAGCATTGAGTTATATCCCCAAGGTTTACATTTGTTATAATATATTGTTATTTTTGATACAGCCTCTCAGCATGTATCCTGGGGTCTTGGAATTCACCATTTAGCATCTAGTTGCCTTTAACACACATGTATCCTGGGGTCTTGGAATTCACCATTTAGCATCTAGTTGCCTTTAGCACACATGAGACCTGTTTTATTAACATGCGATATTGTTTCAAAGTTTCTATGTTCACGTTCCTACCTTTTCCATGGCTTTTGAAATCTCAATTCCCCATACACTTATGGGGTTAGACCATCTCAACATTAAGTATTTAAGAAATAATTTTGAAGTTCACTAACCTGGGATGTTCAACAGATATTCTGCCTCTTTCCTTCACTTCAGCAACTCTCACATGACAAAAATGTACATAAAGAATTGTAGATATTTAACATAAGTTCAAACAGATTGTTCATATATTCAGGAGCATAATACATTTCTCTAATAAGTTGCAAAAATGTCAACATTGAAGGAAACTGTATAAATTAGATACTAGGTTTATAGTAGGGAAAGACTCATTAGGTAGAGAATTAGGAATGAGTTATACTTTCATGTTTGAAATTTGTCATCTTGTCTAGATACAAAATGCAACATAGACCCAATATAGACAACTGTGATGTTGATCACCACTGCTCCAGTGCAATCTAGATATGTGAGGGACTAGATGAGGCAGTTTATCAGATACTGATATTTAGTGATATTTTTTGAAAGAAATAAAAACAATGTTTTCTATAAAAATGTCAATCAAGTATATTTCTAATATCAACATTACGTTCTTCAAAATTATGATAATAAAATGTTTTATTTTATTTGTAAAGCCTATATACATTTGTGTGTGTGTGTGTGTGTGTGTGTGTGTGTGTGTGTGTGTGTGTATTTCATAGGAAAGACTCATAGTTAAGAAGTTAAAAAACAGAGAAAACCTATATACTGGTGCTTACATTTCTCTATGAAAATATCTTCAGAAACAATGGTAAGAAAATAGTAGCAGATAGCAAAACAAAAAAATAAACAAAACAACAAAAACCTAGGAGATGTTTAAAGAATTAGAGAAAGAGGGTACCAGAGAATAAGGCATCTATATTAAATAAATGTATAATACCAACTACAATATATATATATTCTATTATAAAAATTATATTAAAGAACATGTGTTAAATGTTAAATATACATTTTCTCATGTAACTTTGGTAAGGTTTTATATATATATATATATATATGTATATATATACATATATATATATATATATATATATATATATATCCAATAGACTTTAGATATTAAGCATGATTACAATAGAGCAATTATTTAGAAGGCACACATTTTAAATAAAATAACATATTAGAAAAATGTAGCCCCATGTATAAAAACCTGTATTATTGATTTTTTGCCATCATTTTTATAGAAAATGACCATTTTAGATTTCTGATTACAATTATTATGTTGAGCGAGGCCTCACTGAAGTGATTTTACATGTGAGATGTATTAAGACTCTGTAAGGAGGTTTCTGCATTATAGATAATCTATTGGCTAAATGAGTGTTTTTTAATCAATCGACTGAAGTGAAAGCCACAAGAAATAAGGCTGTAGATTGAATCTATTCATTAAAAAACTGCTTCCTATTGACTTGGGCTGAAAGAACCTGATCATTTGCTTTTATTTCAGAAGCAGTAGGTGATATCCTGAAACTGGACTTGAATTTTTTTATTAGTCTTTTTCACAGGGAAGTTATACTGTTACTTCCACGCAACTGCTGGTGACTTATTGAGGATTACTTTAAGAGTGAATTGTCTGGTATTTCTTACAGGTGCACACTGTCAGGCTCTCATTCTATACTGAGTTCACTGATCTCCTGACAAATGTGTTTCAGTAAAGGACAAAAGCAAAGTAGAGTGTCAAGGCACAGGAATACCAGGAAACACAGCAGAGCTGTGCATTTAAAATTCTTACAGGAATTTAAGTCCATGGCGTTTGAAATCTTTAAATATATTTAAATTTATCGGGGACACATCTTACTTCATCAGATGTTTACAATCTTTTGCCAGTACTCTTTATTCCTGAAGAGACTTTAGAATTACATTCCAAATGTTACTAATGATGGATAATTCATCAATAATGAAAACAGTCAAAATTGCCTGGTACTCAACATTTCTGCTTTAAACATTTTGTTTCAAGACACAGACCTAAGCGGACATGCATGGTGTATATTCACTAATTAGTAGATATTAGCCAAAAAGTACAAAATATCTAGGATACAACCCACAGACAGTAAGAAGTGTAACAATTAGAAAAGGTCTAAGTGAGGATGTTTCAATTCCACTTAGGAGGGGAAAGGAAATAATCATGGGAAGCAGGGAGAGGGAGGGACTGGGAAGAGAGGGGGATGGGGAAAGGGGAGCCGGGGCAGGAAGAGAAGCCCAGAGGGTCAAGAGAATGAATAGAAGTAAGCAGCATCAGGGTGAGAGATGGGGGGACCCTCTAGAAAGTATTAGAGACCAGGGAGGTGAGAATCTCTCAGGACTCAAAGGGAGGAACCTTAGATAAAATGCCCAACAGTGGATAGACAGGGCCTCAGGCTGAGGATTACTAACCCACAGTCAAAATTTCTGACCCAGATCTGTCCCTGTCTAAAGGAACTGCAGGGACGAAAATGGAGAAGAGACTGAAGGGATGGTGGTCCAATGACATGTCCAACCTGGGATCCATCTCATGGGAGGGCACCAAGACCTGACCCTATTACTAATACTATAATATGCAGGAGCATATCATACTATGTACAGACAGGAGCCTGGCATGATTGTACTCTGAGAGGCCCTACCAGCAACTGCATGAGACAGAAGTAGATACTTATACTCAACCATTAAACTGAAGTCAGGCACCCCAATGGAAGAACTAGGGGAATGAGTGAAGAAGCTGAAAGGAAGAGTGATCCCATAGAAAGACCAGCAGTCTCAACTAACCCAGACCCCAGGGAGCTCCCATACACTGAGCCACCAACCAGGACCATACAGGGGACAGTCTGAGGTCCCTAGTACAAATATAGCAGAGGTCTGCCTGGCCAGGCCCTAGTGTGAGATGTGTTTAATCCTCAATAGACTCAAGGCCTCAGGGAAGGGGGAGGTCTGGTGGCAGGAAGCAAGGAGGCAAAGGGGAAGAGGAATGGGAGGAAGGACTGAGGGAGGGGGAACTGAGAGAGGGAACAATGACTAGAATAAATTTATATAATATTTTTTTAAAAGACTCTTCTGTTACAGTTCTACCAACCGGCATCATAATCTGGACCAGGCTGGCCTTGAAGTCATGACAATCTTTTTGTTGTTGTTGTTTTTGTTTTTTTGAAGGGAGAATTAACATTTATTAAATTTAACCTGATTTTTCCTTGACTACCTTTCTTTTTTATTAATTATTTTATTTATTTAAATTATGACACTCTTAACTTAGCCTCCGAAATCCTTTGATTGCTATCATAAACCAGTATGTCTAGCTCACAAATGTAAATGTCTTATATTTAATGTATTGTTACATTTGTTGCAACTCTTAAAAATATCTGAGTTGAACATTTGTCTATTTCAGTGAGAGTATAAAATGCAGATCTGTGAACTTTTTAAAATACTAAAGTTTAAAAATTATATTTATTGAATTACCTAATATAGGTGTCTAAGAAAATAAACAATCCCCTCAAAATACCCAGTTATCATGAAACAGCTGTCTTTTGTGGCACTGACAGTGACTAAAAGGGCCTGTACATATAGCCTTGGACAGACTACTACTTATCTGTTCTCTCTTTAGACAGGTGTTGGGCACACTACTAATGAAGTGGTTATTACTGTGTCTTCTGCTCATTGCAGCAATCTTCACAGACTGCTTTCTAGTCAAAAATATTATTATTATTATTATTTATGATACTTAAAAAGATATAACCTCCACTGACATATTTGATAACTTCAACGGGAAGTTGGTGGAAATATTCATGTAAGAAACCATTGTATATAGGCTAAGAATGTTCTAGCCAGGTGCGGCTGATGTACATCTTTTATCATCATCATCATATCTTCATCATCATCATCAATCATTCCACTTGTCTACATTTCAAATCACTCACTTTCCTGTAACCGCTCCACAAACTCCCCATCCCACATCTGCCCTCTCCTGCCTCCCCTTTGCCTCTATGAGGGTGCTCCTGACCCACACACCCTCTCCCATTTCACCACTCCAGAGTCCCCACATGCTGGGGCATCAAGCCTCCACTGAACCAAGGGCCTCCCCACCCATTGATGCCGGACAAGAGCATCCTCTGCTATATATGTATCTGGAGCCATGGATCCCTCGCTGTACACTCCTTGGTTGTTGGTCTAGTTCTTGGGAGCATTGGGTGGTCTGGGCAGCTGATGTTGTTCTTCCTATGGGGTTGCAATCTCCCTCCACTCCACCAGGTGGTGCACATCTTTAATCCCAACAGCCAGGAGGAAAAGACAGGGGCATCTCTGAAAGTTCCAGCCCAGTCTGATTTACAGAGTGAATTCTATAACAACCAAAGCTACACACAAAAATACCTGTCTCAAAAAAAAAAATTAAATAAATCAAACAAAAACCCAATATTGTTCTATATAAGAATCAATGACTTTAGAAAAGAATCAAGACTCTTAATCATAGTTGTCAAAAGTAACACAATTAAATATAGTCAAAAGCTCTGAAATAATTTTTAGAATATTAGAAATACAACAAAATTTTTAAAATAAAATTTGATTTAAAGGGATAATTTGAAACCAATATTTGACTACTGTGCTCTCTTTAAGGTATGTTATAATTATAATTTTTCTTCTTAGATCGCTTTTAATATTTATCATAAGCAGTTATAACATATAATTATTAATAAAGATATAATTGCCCATTTATCCATTTGAAAAATAAATATACAATTTTATGTATAAACTGGAAGATTAATCCTGGGAGATACATATAATCTACTTACTATCCTCCACTGATCCCAAGGGCTAATGTGCCTTCCATTGTCCTTCTAACTGCAATGGGAATGAAACCCTGAAGCCTTTCCATCCCTTGGGCCCAGGAAAGATAGTACTTCTTGCTAAGACAACAGGACATAGCTGGTTTGGATTCAGGCCAAGGAACATTGCAATATAGGCCTGTAAATTATATTTTTTTTTATTCTGTGACAAAGGTCCATATATCTACCTGTTCACTGTCCTTTAAAACATTTTAACATAGTAACAAGTGTTGAGATCAGAGACTACAATGGATCCAGCTTTATTACTCTTTTTTTCTTTGAGACTGTTGGGTTTATGGCTGGCGTGTGCTTGTTTTTCTGTTTTGGTTCGTTGTTGATGTTTGGGTTTTATTTTCCTATGTAACCTTTTCTTACAATGCATTTGATTCTATTCTTTCTCTGCCCCAAGACTCATTCCATACACTCAACTTTACTCACCCAACTTCATAATCGCTCCATCCCCTTCCATTCTTCTTCCTTGCCTTCTCCTTCCTTCTGACCCTTCCTCCCCCTCTTCTCTCTGGTTAGGAACTGTGAATTTCTGTCTAGTCCCCCACCCCTTCTCCATTCTGTCATTTTGTCTATTCTGAGCCTGTGTAAGTCAAGTGCATCCTGATATGGTCTCTGTGAGCTTGTATAAGCAGCAGTTCTATTTGCTAAGAATCATCGAGCACCTCTGGCTTTTACTAACCTTCTTCTTTCTCTTCTGTATTGATCATTGAGCTCTGAGGCATTGTTTTTGATAAAGATGTACTATCTAATGTTGAATACCTTAAAGTGTCTTATTCTATGCACACCCATCTGGTTTTGGGTTTTGTGCTAATTATCATCTACTGCAAGAAGGCATTTATCTTCTAAGGGTTGCATGATGCTCTGATCTATGGATGTAACAAAATAGTGCTAGGATTCAATTATTGCTATGTCCCCTTAGTGGAAGAATATTAGTAGCTTTTCTACTACATTTTCAGATCTTGGCTACTTAATTTCATGAGATATAGACAGGATTCTCAAAATAAATGTCTGAGAACCACTTTTTAATTAAAGTTTAACACCATTAGCCTTCAGAGAAGTGCAAATTACTACTCTGAGGTAGTAAACCAAACCAGGTCAAAATGGAAATGATTAATTTTTTAAAAATGGCAGCAAATGCTGGTAAGCATCCTGGTGAGAGTTTAGAGGTTCCTTGGAATGATGAAAATTCAGCTGTACCACTCTTTGATTCTACGACTTACTGCAGAGGTAGTTGTTCATTCCTGTTAATGACTGCTATATTCATAACCATAACGGCTTAGAATCAAGAACAACCTAGATGGATATCGATAGATGGATGCATAATGGAAATGTGGTTCATACAGACAATATAATACTAATCTCCTGCTTAAAATGGAATTTGTATATCAATGTGTGGCACTAGAATCCATCATCCTAAGTGAGGTAACCCAAAGGTCTGAAGACAAATGTTGCATATTTTCTTTTACATGTGAATGGTAACTTTTCAGTTTCCTATACATCTGTTTCAATCTAAATGATTCCACAAGTTGGATAGCTGGTAAGGAACAGGAGAGATCAGGGAATCTTCAAAAGAGGAAATATAGATTACAGTGCTATTAGAGGGGTACACAGAGAGACCACTAATGCAAAGCAGGCTCTTCTATGTTTTCAAACATATTTTGGGTTATTTTGTGCACTTCTATGAAGACTGTCATTTGTACATTGATGATGATTGCATCGGTTCTGTGTATTGTTCTGAACACTATGTCACTTGACAGTATTAATTCCTCCTATCCAATAAATTTGAGAAAGGTTTCCATCTTTTAATGTCTTTAATTTCTCTAACTGGTATTTTTAATAACTTTTATTATTTGAAGTCTTATACTTCTGTCCTTCAGTTTACTTGTGAATATATGTGTGCATGCAAGTGCGTGTGCATGTATGTGTGTATGTACACGTCTGTTCTGTAAATGAGATTGCTTTCAGGATTTCATTGTGACATTTGCTGTTTATATTAACATATAGAAAAATATAGAATTTTTTATTTAGTTAGTAGTTTCATTTATCAATTCCAAGAAACTCAATGGAGAGAAACTTGAAGCAGTCCCACTAAAATCAGAGACTAGACAAGGCTGCCCACTTTCTCCCTATCTATTCAATATAGTACCCAAGAATCCTTTAAAACAATTTTATTATTTTTATGTGCTTACAAAGAATTAGATTTCAGAATATTACTTCCAACCATACTTTCTTTCTGGATTCTCTTCCCTGCCTTCTTCCTTATCTCCACTCCTTTATGCCACCTCATGCTGTTGCCTCCTTTCCACTTCCTTATGATGTACGATTTCCTGTTACATTCCACACCTCCTGTTTATCTCTCATACTCTCGCACCTAGTTGAATAGTCTATACTTACTTCATAATACACCTTAGTTCCATAATATAAACACCAAAGCTTATATATAAAATCTAAAAGATTATATAAAATCGAGGAGCCACATAACAGAAAAAGAGGTACGTTTTTCTTTCTGTGTTTGGATTGATTCACTTGTGTTTACAAATGCACCTAAGATAAGTGGGGGGGGGGGGGGGGGCGGGGAGTAAGGGTAGTGAGCTGATAGGCAACCTGTTCTTGGCTGAGCTCAGGCTTAAAACCCCTGAGACCTGGCATGTGACAGTCTCCTGTAAGGAACAGCAGGTGCTTGGCCTTGCCTCTTGGACCCCTGGCTCCTGTCACAGCTACAGTTTCCCACAGCCCCCCCACAGAAAGGTGTGTGGCCATCAGTCAAATAGGAGCAGCACCAACCCCTCCCACATGCAAATAAAGTTTCCTCAAGCTCTCAGAGCAAACCAATGAGAAGTACCTGCTGTCAGACCCTGACCCACCCCAAAACTGTATATAAGAATCTTATCCAGAAGCCATTGTGGGATGGGGAATTCTTATGGTGTCCCATGCCAACACAAAGGAAGCACTCCAGGAAGCTAAGGATGGAGACAATTAGTAGTCCACAAGGAAGAAATACCTCATTGCTTACCCAATTCTACATGCTCAAATACATGTAAACAACAATAAAAGACTCACCAGATCCAGTTAACACATTTATGCATTTATACACATATAACTATAAAAACTAAAGCAAAAGAGACCATGAATTCAAGAGGTAGTGAATAGAGTGTGGAATTTGAGGAAGAAAATGGAGGCAGGGGACATTTTGTAAGTTTTAATTACAAAAATATATAATTATTAGTTAATTGGTTGTGGGTCAAAATAGCATGGAACTATTTTTTTCAAACCATATGGTACCTAGCAGAATGTAAGCAGCAGATCAGAGGGAGTCACAACGACCTGAGTATAATTGAGAAACATCGGGTAACACATCCAAAACCATTTAGTTTTAGAGATGCTGAGCACTGTTACAGATAAATAGACTGTTTGTCATCTTCAAGAGTCTCATGGTCATGAAAGAAAAGGCACAACTTCGGAACTAAGAGTATATTCAGAATGCACAAAACTTTGGCTTCAACTTCAGCACTGACTGAATAAGCAGGACATGGTGGCATAGCTGTGTAGTTATAGCACTCAGAATGTGGATGCAGAAAGAACAGAATTTCAAGATCATTATTGTCTACACAGTCATTCTTCAATGAATAGAGAGTCTACAGCCAGTCGGAATACATAAGACATTTCTCAAAAATTTAAAATCTTAAAGAACTTTTTCTTTTTGAAAAAAATTTTATTGGATATTTTCTTTATTTTCATTTCAAATGTTATCTCCTTTCGCAGTTTCCCCCTCCCCCTAGAAACCTCCTATCGCATACCTCTTCCCCTGCTTCTATGAGGGTGCTCTCACACAAACACACACACACACACACACACACACACACACTGACTCCGGCCTCCACACCTGACATTCCCCTACACTGGGGCATCAAGCCTTCAACTGGAACAAGGGCCTCTCCTCCCATTGATGCTTAACAAGGCCATCCTCTGCTACATATGCGGCTATAGCCATGGGTCCCTCCATGTGTACTCTTTGGTTGCTGGTTTAGTTCCTGGGAGCTCTGAGGGGTCTGGTTGGTTGATATTGTTTAAAGAACTTTTTAATAATGAGAAATTAACTACTAAATGACAGCTAAATAAAGCGCAAAATTCTGAACTGGATTACTTGTCATGAGCGTTTTATGATATGTGCTGGGCTGTGACTGTAGGCTAGGGATTTAATAGCAATCATGGATGTGTCCATATTAATGATTCTTATAGCTACATAGGCAATACATAAATATATTATCTATGCATTGTTAATATTTATGCCACTAATTTTAAAAAATCTGTATAGTACACATATTCAAATTTATATATACAGTCTAGGTTTACTTATTATAATGCTATTTTTTTATCTTTTTACTTACTATGCAAAATGTCAAAAATCGCAACTAACGGTACTTAAGTAATAAATGTATAATTCTGACCTTTCTGTTTTTAAGTGTTTTTTTACGACCAATAATTATTTTACATAAATATTTAAATGGATTTCTTCCTTGTCAGAAAATTTCTAGGAAGAATAAGGAATGCATATATTTTAAAGTGTTTCTGGGATGTATTCAAAACACTGAAGCAAGCTTCCTATTTACTCTTATGCAATCTATTAACTTCTATATGTAAACTTTTCATTCTTTTGAATACAATTATTATCATCTAGCTAAATTTTATTGAAGGTAAGTCTACATAGACTGCACACACACACAAAAAAAAAAAACCGATTTACACTCTTTCCATAATTGCAGTCATCCACCACATATTTGATGTGTATTTCCTTCTCAGGTATGCTATCAACTAAATCTACAAATATAAAATATTTCATAGTCTGTTGAGTAAAACACACATACAAACCATAACTTATGGGGAAACATGAAATTAAATGTGTGTAATCAGTTAGCATGACTAACTGAACAACCAACAATACAAATACTAGATTCTACTGGGGGAAGTATTAGGACAAATAAGGTTAGCCTTTAATTTCAATTCCAATACTTTATGACTATTTTTATTATGTGACTTAAGTACAGAAAATAATTGGATTGCATCAAATGATATAATCTCCATTTAGCAAGATAATGTGGGGTACATAATTTCTGAGCAAGACTGCCTCAATTGATAGTGCTTAAAGGAAAATACTCATGTGTGATATTTCCTAAGATATTATCTTGTACCAGTGTCATGAGATGGTTATACTTATAATGTAGTTAACATTAACAAGGGATCATTGAATTCTTCCTACTACATATTTTTCAGGATCTGGAATTTTCTACCACGCATACACAGTTGATGGTCACATCTAATCTGGTGGCTCTAAGTGTGGTCATTGTCTTGAACTGGTTTCATTATTGATTGCTCTAATTTGACCCTTGGCTTCTTCCTATAACTCATTACTTTAGATATAAAACTTTTTTTAACTAAGAAAAATAATTTTTAAACTCTTGTACTAAGATTTTTGCTCTACAGTAATTTGTCTGTAGTTCAAAAGTGACTCTATTACTAATCAAACTACATCTACATCACTGAATTTTTCCTAGACAATATTTTCTTGTTTATTATTTATTATAGTGCTTCAAACCCAAAGCTTATTGGCTCTTTCCATAAATAGTGACTTGCTGCTATTATCACAATTACTACACACTAACCAATCCCCATCTTCAACTCTAAGCTATTTTATTTCACTCAAGTCCTCACTGCTTTGTGTTTCTTCTCTCGTGACTTCTTTCCAGTAGAACAGTATGACAAAAACATAAATTGAAACAGGCCACTATTCTGCTCAATACATTTCAATGCTTCGCAAATCACTCAGAGTGAAATAGAAACGACGAAGGAGCCTATACACCCTTCATCTTTTTTCACCCTTTAAAAGTGTTCACACCTGTTATCCCATTTTTAGAAGCTTTCCCTCATTTCTGCAGAGCCTTTCCTTATTGAGACTCACTGCCAAATACCACTTCCTCAGTAGGATCCCTCACTGCATGGACTCTCAGTGAAAATTCAATCCCATTTACTCACGCTACCTTTTAACCACCTTCCCAGTTCATTGTCTACATTTTCCCTTAGAGAATTTCACTATATTGTGCTCTACACATCTTGTTATTGTTGTCTACCCTGGTATTCCCTGAGGGTGTAAGAACTGTATCTAAATGTTTTCTCACACTATCAGCTACTCTTTTCTGAGCACCTAATGTAGAGTTGGGAATGAGTTAGGGAGCTAAGGACCCGGTTTTGATTGTTAAACAAACTCCGACATGGATGTCACACATAGTAAGGAGGCATAACACAGAGGAACTTCAGTGGCTTGACTCCACAGTCTATGTTTTCATCCATGGCACAGTTCTCTTAGAATGATGATTCCAACTCTACATATGCACTCTTTCTATAATTCCCCATTGATTTAACTACTTTCCATAAATTCTTTACTATTTCAGCTCTAGCACCACATGTTGAAACGATACAGATTAGTATTGTTATAAAGGATAATTTTAAGCGGGAGTGCATTCTTGGTCACACATAGAGCAAGAACTGTAGGATGAGACCATGTCAAATTGTGGCTAATTTTTATATGCTTGGTGTGTGTGTGTGTGTGTGTGTGTGTGTGTGTGTGTGTGTGTGTGTTCATGATAGCCAATGATCGCTGTGATTTTACAGAATTTCTCTACATATTCATCTAACACCTCAACTAACCCTCCACAACATGCATTCTAAATTGGCACAGAGACTCTATAATACTCTACTCCCTAAGTGAAGTAATAGCTACATACGTTAGTGTTAAGGCCAAGTTGACAGTATATTTTATGCACTGGCTCATTTATTGGCCAAAGCATTTTCTTTCTTCTGTTGATATCTGAGCTTCGAGCTGACTTTAATGGAACATAATAGAACACATATAGAGAGAACTCAACCATTTTACAACATTTATATTGAACACCTTCTCTGTCCAAAAGTAGTGAGGCTCACAAGAAGTATGTAGAGTAGTGGTGTCCAGAAGAAGTTTGAACCTTGAATGGGAAGAGAAAACTAATGCAGACATAAAATCATTATCACTGAGTTTGGAGGCAAATTGTGATTCCGGGTGGAGACAATTAGGGTAAGAAAGGAAGAAAGCATGAATTAAAGTTTGGAAGGAGGAAAAATTTCTCAAGCAACTCCCAAACCCTTCCATGCACCAGATGCTGTGCGTATACTACATCACTTAATCATCTTAGCAACCATATGGCATCTGACTTCTAACACTGTTTTTATAGGTAAGGAAATTGTTTTGAGGTCTGTCCAACAAGCGTTTATTACAATCTTGTAGCAATATTTTTTTTTACAATAAATGTGTGTTTGGAAGGTTGGCAAAAACGTTTCTAGCCAAAGATACAAAATTATTGTTGTCTGCCCTGTATAAAGTTAAAAAGAAATGAATTGAAGAAATTGTTCACAAGATAGTTGGATACAATTTCAATTTAATCTTGATATACAGAGACAAGACAAAGCCTACTTTCTACGGAATCGAAAAGCAAGAATTCACCAACAAATATGGGCCCAGTGACATCTTTTAGAGGAAGTACAGACTACATTAAATAATTAAGGATGGCATGAGGTGAAAGCTCACTCTTGACAGAAGACCCTGGAAGAATAGCATCAGAGAGTTTTGATCCTGGTGGACATTTTTTAATGGTCAAAGTCATAATTACTGTCAGAGCAAAGAAGCTTCCAAAAACACATTGTCTCACATCCTATAGACGTGAAGTTTATTCATGATTTAGATTTCCTGAAGTTTCTTCTTGGAGTGGTGATGCCTTCATCTTATATCTGTAGGATCATCAATGAAGCTTCCACTGAGTTCAAGGTTTTTAGCCTTGGCCTGTCAGAAGGGAAGAACATGGCTATGTGCATGTGGGAGACTTTCATGCACCAATCCTTAACCTAATTGACTTTCCTTCCATCTGTCTAGAATACAGTTAAGTGGTCACATCTATCCCTGGTTAAGATATATAGTCGACCTTTCATCCAGAAACTAAAGACATTTTTTTATTTTTAGATGGTAAGGAGTGTGATGAGACTGATATCCCTAAAGAAAACAACAGAAAGTTTAAACTCCAACAGGGCAATGTTAGTAGGATGCAAATTAAGAAAAAATGGAAAATAAACACGTTTTCAGCATACAAAGAATAGAGGATAAGTCATTGGAAACATCTACATTTCTGACTGTAGTGAATAAAGAAATGGCTTTACTGACAGACAAGTTTTGGAACAAAAAAAATATTTATCCTTAGGAATATGATAGTTGGATAAGCTATTTTTAACATGGCAAGTGTCAAATGCCCATTAGACATTAATAATGTCAACCACAATCTTGAATGATGTGGTAGGAAATCTCCCCACACTGTCCTGAATAGCAAGAGGCTTTGCAGGTAAGAATAGACTGTTCGGTTGGAAGATGATATTGTATTTTTCAGGTACTCTCTATGTGATCTCATGGGTCTTTATGAGAGAACATAGGAGGACAATTATAGTCACACACACACAGAGAGAGAGAGAGAGACAGAGAGAGAGAGAGAGAGACAGAGAGAGAGAGAGAGAGAGAGAGAGAGAGAGAGAGAGAGAGAGAGATGTTGGAAGGATTGAAGTTCAAATCATATGGGAGAGAAACACTGTAGAACTAGTAGCAGACATTGGGGAAGTAAAGAAATTTATTCTGTTCTATAACCTAGAAAATGAGCCGAGCTGGTGAAAACTTTAACATCATCTCAATGAGAGTGAGCTTGTTAACGAGCCAAAAGGCTTGTTAACCTCCAGAACTGTATGATATTAATTTTCACCTTAAAACACTGCCTTTATAACTTGTACAGCAATAGTAATGGAAAGTAATACAGAGGCATATATTCTTTCTTCCAAAAAAAAAGAAATATATAAATTAGGAGATAACTATAGAAAAGTGTTTTAAATTTTATGTATTGTCAAAAATTAAATAAGCTGATTCATATTTTGAAACAGTTTAATCATTTAAAAATACGTAATTCTGTTGAAAGCATATTTTTAAAATTCTCCAATTACTCAAAATGTGCAAAACATAACTTAGAAACAGATTTCAGTATTTTAAAATTTTCCACATATTTTTCTTAATGAAGTGTTTCCTCTACAAATGTAAATGGTTTCATTTTTTCATGTTTTTCCCATCCAACAGATTCTCCTGCAATTTCACAAGTGTTGATGCCAGTGCAGGTGTGTTTCTGAGGAGGTGTTTATACAACTTAGTGTGCAAAGATCATCATATTCTACTTACATTTTCCAAGAATTGTATTGTACAATATCGCAGATAAAATGCATATGATGTCAGATCAAACCACAAGGGGAAAGCCATAGTCAACTAAACAGCACAAACATGAAGAATGCTTCTGCCTAGCCATTTACTCAAACAAGCACAAAGATGTTTAATATCAGAGTTCCCAGCTAGACTTAATACAGATTATAAACTCAGTATTGAAAATATATTACTACAAAAATAAAATGCAAAACCAGAAAAGCATTATTGATTTTTTTTATCAATATTCTTCCTGAAGAGCTTGACATTCCAATGTCTCTTCCTTTGTTTCAGAATGCGTATTGTATATGTGTGTATGAGTGTGTGAATATGTATATGTGTGGTGTATAGGTATGTGTGTGCATATATGATGTGTGTTCATGTTTGTGCCAATATTTGCAGTGCAAATGAAGGTCAAGGGACAATCTAGGGTGCAGTTACTCAAGTGTCATTCATCAGATGGCATGTACATTATCTTTCTGAAATTGCTAACTCATAGGCCTAGAACTTACAAAGTTGTCTATGCTGACAAGCAGTAAGCTGACTGCCTCTGCTAAAATTCTAAGTCTGCTACCAGGCACCATATGCAGTGTTTTATACTGGTCCTCATGCTTTTGAACCAAGACCACACTTTACTGATTGAGCTTTTTTTCTCCAGCACTTGGAAACATGTGGTTTGTTTGGTTGGTCAGTTGGTTGGTTTTTTGGTTTTCTGAAACAGGATTTCTCTGTGTAACAATCCCTGGTTGTTCCGGACTTGCTTTGTACCCAGGCTGGTCTCGAACTCACAGACATCTGCCTGCCTTTGCCTACCACATTCGGCAATAAAAGGCATGCACAACCATGTCCAGCTGGATGTTTGGGTTTTAAAGTATATTTTTATTTATTGCTTGAAAACTTCAATGCAATATTTTTAAATATTTTAATATTCAATAAGATATTTATTATTGCATTTAGAAATTCGCATCAATTGAGCAAAAATGTCATGCTTTCTTTGATGTCTAATATGTCTATTTAATAATACACCAGAATATTTAAAAAATACACTATTGTTGTTACTAGCACAGAGTAGAACTCTCATGCATTCACGATTTACTCTCTTTTCTGTATTGACTCTGTTAAAACACTTTTCTTTCTGCTATAACGCATTGTACAGTTTTCTTCTTTTTGTTTGTTTGTTTTTTTAATTTTTTATTAGATAGTTTCTTCATTTACATTTCAAATGCTATCCTGAAAGTCCCCTATACCCTCCCCCCGCCCTGCTCCCCAATCCACCCACTCCCGCCAGGCCAGGAAGCTGTATTCATGTATATACAAGCAGCACTAAGTGTACTCAATGGGCTTAAAATAGAGAGCTCAAGAAGTCAGAAGAAGAAAGTAGTATGAAGAATAGGGAAGGAATGGGAGGGAGAATGGGGGTAGGCTGGATTTGGGTCAAAGACATTATATGCATGTATGAAAGTCTCAAAAAATAAATATCTGAAACAGTTACAAAAGTACTCTATCTTCAACTAAAAATGAGGGTGTAGATTCTCTATGAACCAGAGATGCATGCAGCAAACATTTATTTTAAATAATCAGAAATGCTCATAATAATTTCAGTGTCTATAACCAACCATGCATCAGTTCCCATCATCAATGCTATGTCTGTCTGAAGCCACCATATTTGGTCTTGTCATAACTGTCCCTTTTTGTTCTGTGCTGCAGTCACACTCACCAGATCACCTATGGAGTATGTGGCGTATGCACTGAAAACCTTTATGCTATGATGCTGTCTTCCCCCTTGGACTATGAGCTATAAAAGTAGGGAACATATCTCATTGTTCTTCAGAAAATAAAGTTCACTCTACTACTAATTCTTAATTGACTTGTTGGCATCTAAATTTATTTTAGAGTATAGGAAAACAACATGGTATATATGATATGTCTGGCAAAAGCCACTGGTGGGTTTCTGAGCCTGAACCCTGTAATTACCATAATAGTATTTCTTCAGTGACTCATAACACGGTAATCATTTACCAAATATTTCCAGTTTTCTCTCCCATCAAGAGCAGGAGGATTATGCCGCATGTGGTTTGGAAGGAGGTATGGGAGCAGTTCTTGTGGCTAGTGGCATTGATATCAAATCACATATTTTTAATATTTATTTTATTATTTATGTGTACTTGGTTGTGTGTGAGCCTCTGTGACTCACTTTCTCGTGTGTGTATGTGTGTGTGTGTGTGTCTGTGTGTGTGTGAACATGAGTATAGATATCTCCAGAGGCCAGAAGAAAGCATCAGGTTTTGGAGCTGAGTATCAGGAAATTATGAGCTGTCCAAGATGGGTCCAGGGAACCAACTTTGCATCCTCTGAAAGATCAAGAAATGTTCCTAAGCACTTAGCCATATGTTAAGCCCCCAATTATTCATTTTCAATGCAAAATTCTTCGGGAGGCACTCTACCCCTCTGTCATGAGAGCAACCAGCATTGAAATGGATGATGTTCTAAAAACCTACTTTCTTGACTGTCTATGGAAACTCACTGGACTTGCTATTGTACTGCAAGACTTGAGGACCTTTTTACATTACAGCAGAGCCTAATGCATGCTGACATAAAAACATGTATAACTATGCATACTAAGAATACACAAAAGACTATTCTTACATTATCGAGATCAACCTTACAATCCTTTTATTTTGGTAACACTGGGCTTTTCTATCAAGTTAGTTGCAAAATATTCTTTAAACTTTTAGATGTAGACTTTTGAATTATGAAAGTGATAATATGAGGAAGGAAGTAGATCAAACTTCCAGCACTGAAGCTTCAGGGAACAGAAAACATCAAATAAAAGCTGTTTTCAGGCAATCATCTTGAATCATTGTGAATACAGGGACAGAGATTTTGAATTGTTTTATGTTCTGGTTTTATGTTAAAAGTTATTTTTAAATTAGTAAGAAAACATGAATAAGGGCTAGAGAAAGTACCCAAGAGCTGAAGGGGTCTGCAACCCTATAGGTGGAACAACAATATGAACTAATCAGTACCCCCCCCCCCCCGAACTCGTGTCTCTAGCTGCATATGTACAGAAGATGGCCTAGTCGGCCATCACTGGGAAGAAAGACCCCTTGGTATTGCCAACTTTATATGCCCCAGTACAGGGGAACACTAGGGCCAAGAAGTGGGAGTGGGTGGGTAGGGGAGCAGGGCAGGGGGAGGTTATAAGGGAATTTCGGAATAGCATTTGAAATGTAAATGAAGAAAATGCCTAATAAAAATTGGAAAAGAACATGAATATGGATATACTGTTGTTAATTTCTCAATTAGTCTTTGTTCTCATCACCACTCTAAGATGTAGAAATACCATATTTATGTATCATGCCAAAATTTCATTTACATGAGGAAAATGTCTTATAGCACTGTTCTATGCACATATAATCAAAAAGAGATATAAATTTTTCTCTTGTCTTGACATAATGTATTAGCTGGGTTAGCTGGCTACTTAATATATATAGGCACTATTCTAAACATTCTTCTAATTTTACTGTTTTTATTTTTTTAATTTTGAATTTTTTATTGGTCATTTTATCTATTTACAATTCAAATGTTATCCCCCTTCCTGGTTCCCCTCTGTATAACTCCATCCCCTACTACCTACCCTCTGTTTTTATAAAGTTTCTCCCCCCTCCACTCACCCATTCCTGCCTCACTGCCCTAGCATTCCCTTATGCTGGGGCATTACGCCTTCACAGGGCCAAGGACCTCACCTCCCATTGATGCCCAACAAGGCCATCCTCTGCTACATATGCAGCTGAAGCCATATATCCTCCACATGTATCCTTTGGTTTAGTCCCTGGGATCTTTGGGGGTTCTGGTTGATTTATTTTGTTGTTCTTCCTATGGGGTTGAAAAATCCTTCAGCTCCTTTAGTCCTTCCCCTAACTCCTCCACTAGGGTCCCCTTTTAACATGAAAGAGTGGATGTACTTTATCAGGTGTTAGAGTAAAGCTAGTTTTATAATACAAGACAAGGAAATAGAAGGACACTTCTGAGATTCCAGGGTTAGTAAATGTCATATCTAGAAGCCAAACTCTTAATACTAGAAAGAAAGCCCTAACATGACAAACCTAGTCTTAAAGAGTCATAAATATCTGGCAACACTAATTGTATTTCACTTACTTTTCTTTTCTTCATTTTGATCACTTTCTGTTTTTACACTAAAATTCTCTTCAGGCATTTTGATCATGAGCAACTTGTTCCAAAATTTAATAGGAACTACACCATCCTGTCAACATTGCCCTTTAAAATACCAGTTCTGCACTTATTGTTCTCATTTTATATACTTAAGTCTAATGTATGCATTTACAGAAATATGTAATACCTGCCTATATTTATATTTAAAACATTCTGTTTTAGTGTAAAATTAACCATGCATGTATAATAATGAAAAACTTAGAAACAGCTATCCTCTCTCAAACACATATCTTGTAAGTCTAGTCAGTTTATACTCACTGCACAACAGTCATTCAACCATGGGTGCTTAATTTTATTTGACAGACAAGAAAGCCAAGATTCAGCATAGATTTAGCAACTTTGTTAGAAGTAAAACTGGTTTTTCCAAATCAGGTAGGCCTTATTCAATTTCTGTGCTCTGTATTACTTGGACCAGCAGCCATTTGAGTGGCCCTGTCCCTAGTAAGTAACCTTCAAAGAATTTAGGAATTGGAATTTTTTTCAAAATTTTTAACATCTAAAGAAAAATATTAGTGCAATGAGTGACTCAAAACTGTTGCATTTTAACATTCGTTGGTAAAAATACACCGTGCGTTTCAACAATGAATGAGCACAAGACTGAATAAATGAATCTTCTTCTCTACCAACAGCTCAAACCTGTCAAGTCAGTTTATGTAAGATGGTGGTAAATTTTCACATTAACCCGGAAACTGTGGTTTGGTTTCTTTAGACATTTATTTTATGCGATTTAAGTTGACAGTGAGGCATCTCAAAGAGGTATAGTCTTTGCTTCAGCTACTTTCATTTCAGAATACAGCCCACAGTGGTATTCTTTGTAGACAGAAACATGATCTCTTTAGTTCTTGAGGGAGAATATATCTTAATACATGTTTTCTGCAGTTGATCAGCATCAATAGACCCCCATGCATATGGAATTTTTAAAAGCTTTGAGCGTCTTAACTTTAAAGATGCAGTATTTGTTGACTTGCACATAATTCAAATGCAAAAATATGTTAGAAGGAAATGTGATAACACTTATACTATGAAATCTGGTAAATCTAATTTTAATAAATTGTGTTGGTTATTTACTACCAGACACAGCCTAGTTTTCCTTAGAAATAACTCCTCCTTCACAACCTACTTCAGACAAACTTAAGAGATAGAATACCAGAAGCAGCACAAATTCCCTAAAAGAGCAATAAAATACCTTTGCAAAGAAACCAAACCCAGATTCCATACCATAATTCAGGCAGCACTGCCCATCATAAACAAAAATTCATTATGCCCGCTGTGTGGAAAAATGTTAAGCAAGAAGAAATAAACAGAGAATGTTTTAACAAATCATATTAGCCAAACGAAAAAAAAAAATAGGATAAAGCCACAGTTCTGAATGAGCCTGCCAATAAAGCTTAAAGCTGAGCCAAAATTTGGAAGAAATCTAAACATAGCCAGACCAAGTCTAAATCTTCCTAAGATATTTTATTCTGGGTTTTTCCTTTCAACTATTTCCTTTAAGTTTAGGAAAAAACATTGACTAGATCGAGATACGTGATATTAAATGCATGCAAACTGTATCCAAAGCCAAACTGCGGATGCAACTGAGTAAAATTGAAAGACATAAAGCAGATCACCATGCCCATACAAGAATTACAAAGTCTGTAAGGAGAGAATAAAAGTGTTTCCTTCTAAAAAACAAAGCAAACCAAAAGAAAACAAAACAAACAAAAAAAAATTGAACTCTACTTCTCCATGAATGTACAGAGCTTTGAGTAATTTGCAGTATGTTCTTTGAATGTTTCATAGCATGCACCCAGCCAACTTCAACCTATGTGCTCTCTTATGAAGTGTACCACACACCAAACCAAGCAACTGTTGAGAAAATTCAAGGAGAATGTAAAGTTTGCCATTACAAACCTGTCACTGACACAATGAGGCAGTCTTCCCTCTTTCCTAATCCTTACAACATGTGTAGAAAGAGAGCCTCTTTACAATGGCATTGGCATACATCAAGGGGCATGAGATGAGTAGGTCTATGCACCCAACTGTGATCTTAAGAGACTGAAAAGTGATAGTTCCCAATGTGTGCTACCAGATATAAGAGATGTACCTAGGTGGTAGAGTTAAATGAGAATTTGAGAATTACCCCAAAATCTTAGGCACCATTTTCAACATCTCTTAGAAACAAGGAGGTTATAAAGACATTTTCAGTACAGAATACCTTTTCTTTTTTTTTAATTAGATATTTTCTTTATTTACATTTCAAATGCTATCCCGAAAGTTCCCTAGACCCTCCCCCCCGCCCTGCTCCCCTACCCACCCACTCCCACTTCTTGGCCCTGGCATTCCCCTGTACTGGGTCATATAAAGTTTGCAATACCAAGGGGCCTCTCGTCCCAATGATGACCGACTAGGCCATCTAGCAGAATACCTTTTCAGGGCTTATATACAATGGAAAAATCTTGAACCAAACACTATTGCTGTACCAACATCAGCAGTTGAGATAAAACACAAGAGAGACACAAACCCGGAATCACATAGACTAGCCACCACCAGAGATAATTCATTAGGTGATAAGATATTGCAATGCCTCGGCTTTTGTGTTTTTTAAATATCTTCCAGATACTAAATTCTCTACTGTCAGATAATCCTTGTTTTACACTTTCTTTGCATATACTCAGACAATCTTCATGGGGAAAATAAAAAAGCATAGAAAAAGAAATGAATCAAAAACATAGAGCATCTTTAATCCTACACATCGTCTAGTAGCTCATTTCTTAAGGCCATGACATTTCTGGTCATCCTTTGCTTTTCCATTTTCTTTCTGTGTTTTACCGTTTCATTATTTTATATGAGTCATCCTTTAAAAAAGAAGAAAGGAGAGAATTAGATAAGGAAGGAGGGGGAAAAAGAAGAGGGGAAGGGAAGAAAATGAAGGAAGGGGTGAAGGGGGAAGGAAGGGGAGGGAAGTGGAAGGGGAGATGAGGGGGAAGGGAAGGGAGGACAGGAAAGGAAGGGAAATGAAGGGAGGGGAGGTGAAGGGAAAAGGAAGGGGAGGGCAGTAGAGGGGAGGGAAGGGAAGTGGAGGGCATGGGAGGAGGAAGGGGAGGTGAAGGGAAGAGTGAGAGAAAGAGAAGGGATGAAAGGGCAAGGAGGAAAGGAGAATTCTGTAGAAGTGAAAAAGACAGTGGATGTCAGAGAAAGAAAGAGCCCTGCTGAGACAGAGAGATCCTGAGTTTTAGAGCCACTCACATGTGTGGATATGCAGACAAATCTCTACGTATCCATGTACTCATTGTCATCTTACCTCTCACATCATCTAGTTAATATTTTAAGATTATTAATTTTTTTAAATACCCAATCTTTATTTTTGATGAAAGAAAGCTTTTATTCAGTCTTTTCTCACCAGGAATAATAATAAAATTTAAAAAAAATACAGATATCCATTCACTTTGTGTCTTCTGATTCTACAATAAATTAGTGAGGCTGGTTGTATATTTAAATAATTCAGAAGAAACAATGAGATTACCATCAACAACAAAACTAAGAGAGTTAGACTCAGAAAAGCTGGTATATACTTAGTTTGTGGGTATCATAAAAAGGGATTGTGCATATTTTTCTTATAATGATGTTTGGACTTATCCTGACACAACCTGAACATTGTTGAATAACTTAAAAAGAAGCTCATCAGAAACTCTGTTCATTATTTAAAGACTTTATTTGCCTAGCCATTTTAAAAATATGTTTTTGTTTATTTGTTTAGAAAAGGCTAAAAGAAATCCATTCACCAATACACAGCTACATTTAAAACTGTTTTCTCAAGTCTTAAAATAAAACTCTCAGCAAACCAGCATACTATTATTTATTTTTGTGGCATATACTATTTCATGTCCCTTAAATGCTATCAGAATAAAACTTGTAGCAATGAATCTGTTTTAGGCTGATGGCTAAATCGTTCAGTTTAAATAGGCATTCTTTCTTCTGTGTGCTTTTCAACAAAGGCTTTCCTTATGCTCTTCTCAAGGCTGACAGTGTCTATTTAATTTACCGAAACTGAAATATCCATATTTATATTATCAATAAATCATTTATGCTAGAATGGGTACAGAAATAAATATTTTTTCTGTTTGCTCACATGCATGTAAGAATCACAACTTCTTAATATAGCCAGATGAGAGTAGAGATTTAAGTGACAGTCTGTAGGAACAAATTCAAGTTGGAGCTACTGACAAATGAACAAAGTTTGTTAAGGGCCAAAAATTAGAAAGACGAGGGTCACCCCTTGGATAAGCTATTTTACTAAATAATTTACTATTTTAAACTTTCATCTATCTTCTTTGTGGGAATAAATTTCACTGTTAAGCTTTCCAAATTATATTTAAGGTTATTATTTTCACATAAAGTACAAGATCAGATCACAGAAAAGCAATTACAATTAATAAAAGCAAAAAAATCAAAGTCTTAAGCTGTTAATTCAGTTTAAGTTACACAGGATACTGAGCTATCTGTTCTAGCAAGAAAAACCAGTTGGGAAAGTTAAATGAGTAATTACCACCAATAAGGTATCTCACCCTTATGGTATACATATCAAGACTATTATGGATTTTTATATTCATTTGCAAAGTAAAGAGCTTGTAATGTTAATATTTTGGTTAATGTATCTGTATATATTTCAGTATAATTATTAGCATTTTGGCTTTAATAATTTCTATTTGGGGTGGTATGAAAATGCTCATTTACAAAAATAAAAAGGCACATATCAAAAATAATTATCTTATAAACACTAACAATCATAAAACAGGTATGAAGAAGTTGATAGGAAAGTATAATGATACAGTTGTTTTAGCATCTATTCTTACATATGTGGATTCACATTAGGAGATACAGGCACATATATGTGACTTCACAAATACCCCTAGACTTTAACATGCCTCTTTCCTCTGTTTTCTTCTTCTTCTTCTCTTATTTCTTCTTTCTTCAAATGCATCTGGGTAGATATATGCATACATATATTTTCATAGGTTTTGAGCAGTATGGTAATTAGACAGCCTCAGTAAATTTTAGATGTTATAAAGTAAAATAATATAAACAGATAAAAAGTAGCTTTCCCAGTTTCTATACCTTTATTCAGAAGTAAACTTTGTACAAGTCATCTACATGGACATCCAGAGAACATATGCTACCAATTAAAAGTTACACAAGCTTAAGTCTAAGTAAAAGCTTCAAAGCACGTTGGCTTCTGAACAACATACATTAGCTTAAATTCAATGAAAAAATACAGTTTCCATAAATAAGCCTAAGAATTCTTTGGTATTCTTTCCTGCAAATCTATAAAGCCATGAATAGGAATAAGCAAAGATGATCTATTTCCAACTTTTAGTATAATCTAATCAAAGAACTAACAGCACAAAGGATGTTTTTGTTTGAAATCAGATATCATATATCTTGCTGCCATTTCTTAGTCTTTTGCATAGTGATAATTTACCATTTTATTTTGCATAGTGATAATTTACCATCTTTTTTACAATTATGATGCAAGCTTTTACCATTTACAGACTCTTTTCATTAAAACATACTAAATAAAAAGAACTCAATAACATACCAAAGGTATACAGAAATTACTTTATTAAGAGTGAAGAATCTGGCAGGGAAAACATTTGTGTATTCATCTGACTGTATTGCGTGAAGTAATGAGGGTATGATCAAAGTGTAGTAGAAACATTACAGAAAGTCTGACAAGTTCCAACTCGTGTGGGGGAGCAGGTTGAAAGCCTAGAGATTTCACAGATATCTTCCTTAAAGAGAAGCAGCAGATTTCAAAGAAAATGTAACTTGAAATTTATCAAATGTCAGGGAACCCACTGCCTGTTTTAGAAAACAAGACACAAGAATTATGTGATCACATCCCTTACCTGTTTGACATGTTGATTGGTTTAGTCAGTTTAGGGAAAAATAAGGACTTTTTTTTTGGGGGGGGGGGGGTAATTGATGTGACTAGGAAAGACAAAACAATTGCATCAGTTTGTATACCCAAAGAAGTATTGTGCAGGTATATGTGCATGCCATCTAAGGCACGGATGAAACACTCAGAGGAAATAGGCAAAGGTATGGTCTTGACACAATAATCAAGTTCTTCTCTCTGTCCCACAAAAATTCTGGAGAAAATAGAGGAAAAATGAGCTCTGCTGGAGTAATTAGAATTAAGGGAATTCGGGAGGACTGGGAGGGGTGGATAGTGGAACGTTGGAGAGTTCAAGAGTAAAGGCAGTGTGAACTTTGACAAGAAAGGGAACTTAATTATACAGGCAAGTAGGGAGCCATATTTACAAAGCACATTTCAGCCCTGTTGACCTTCCCACTGTTTCAATCTCTTCCTCAGTAACTTACGCAGTCCTCCTGTGGCCATTACTGGAGTTCAGAAATGTCCTTGATTTTGTATTTCATATTTTTCTATAAAACTTATTTTCAGTAATGATGGTTCAATTAAAATATAGCATGATTTTAATAACTATTCTCTATTTTATAAACTGCTCTATTTTATAAACAGTTACAAATAGAAAATTGCAAACCTGTGAGCCATTCTCAATGACAGCATATGTGTGTGTGTGTGTGTGTGTGTGTGTGTGTGTGTCTGTGTGTGTGTACTACATATATATGTGTATATATGTAGTAGTACTGAAAAGATGTATGATAATTCATAGCATCAGACCTGAAGGAGTCATTTCAGCCCATGGATTCCTCATTGGCTGGTTCCAGTGGGGATCTGCTATATTACTTTCTTTCTTTCTTTTTGCTTCTTTTTAAAATATGTAATGGTCTTTTCTTTTAAATGGGAGAAATGAAATTCCTGTGAAAATATAAGTGTCATTGAAAACTTCTCGGTGGAAAAAAAAATCTGTATTATTAAGGTTTCCTCCATCTGGCAAAACCAAAAAAAAAAAAGCTGAAATTAATATGTATCAATGGAAGTATAATAATTTGATGGTGATAGGCTCTTAGCCACAAAGCCTGTTGGGGTATTTGGTTCACTTGTGGAACAGCCTCTCCAGGGATAAGGGACTGTGCAGAGATACATTGTTAGCCACATATGTCTGCTATAAATTGCTTCATTTTAAATGCGGATTACCTCAAGGAATCTTTGTCTCATTGCTTAGTGCTATCCTTTGATACTGAAAAGCACTAGCCAGAGTATGCTGCTCAAACACTGAACAGCATGAAGTGGCAAGGGCTGTAGTGACACAGATTATATGTTAATATCCTTAACAACAGGCTAATAATCAACACTCTAGACTTATTGTAAAGAGGATCAGCACATAGGAACACGCCTTATTCTTATCCTAAGTAGGAGAGTTTGCGTTACAAATTAGCAATGTAAATATGTTTTGAATGTTTACTCCATTGAACAAGTGAATAAAAGGGAGGAGGTTTCATCACTGTTAGCAGGGAGCCTTATACAAGAGCAAAATGGGAAAAGATGAGGGCAAAATTACATGATAGATGTGGAATTAAACCATGGATCTGGGTTACAATCCTTCATAGTGTAGAAACATTTAAAAGGAGAAAGGAAGCAAGTGGGAAAAAAGAACAAGAGAGAAATAGAAAAGCACATATATAAATAGGTGACCACATGAGTGAATATACAGTCAGACAAGGGGAGAGGAGAGCATCCTGTAGTTCTTAAACAGAAGGCATGGCTAGCAGGAAGAGGATTGGAGGATGTCGAAAGATAGAACAAAGGTAAAGGTGTTGGAGAAATTCAATGAGAAGTTATCAAATTGAATCACATTCCAAACAAGCAAATTCCCATGAATCCATCTGATCCCTTACAGACCTTTGAAGAAGTAGAAAAGTCTTTAGAAAATAATTTCAGATGACATAGAATTAAAAAAAAAAAAACCCAAAAGCTATTTGCAAAGCTAGCGCTTGCATGCTGGACCTATTTTTCTGTCCTATTTGTGCTCTTGCCTGCTTGGTAGGATGAGATATCCTGCCACAGGAACATTACTTTTTCCCCAGAGTGTCCTTCTTAGCCAGTTACACTCCTTTCATTTTCAGCAGTCCTCTTTCTCCCATCCCGCTTTCCTTTTTATAGAGCTATGTTTTCATTTGGGAGAGACTTTCACACATGCATATACTATATTTACCTAATTTCCTACCCCTTTCTCTCTCCCCCCTTCAAATATTCACTCTGCCCAGCTCCCTCTTAAATTCATGGCCCCTTCTGTAATCATTGGATAACCTAACTGGAAGCTCATAACCTTGAGATGAGCAGCCATTACCTCTATGTAGCTTTTCAAATAGGGATGAAGTGTTGTGAGATTCCTCCTGTCTGTGCTGACCTAATAACTGGTATAGATGTTATAAGGGCTGTGATCAGACAACCATGATGTTGAAACTTTGTGCATGGAGCATATCTGTCCTTTCTAGAAGATAGTCTCCCACAGGGCATCTTCCATCCCTGGTTCTTAGAATTTTTCTGTCCCATCTCCTACAATGTTCTTTGAACATAGTTTTAGAGGTTTTGTTGCACATGTATTATTTGGGACCAAGCACCCAACAGTCGTGCATTCTTTGAAGTGGAATAAACTACTTTGATGAAGGATTATGGATACATTTACCTATGTTATAAGTATACATGTTTAGGATATGGTTAGAAGCTATACTGGTTTTGAAGAATGGTGATGGCAATTTCTCCCCTGTGGTCATAGTCAACCAATGGCTACTCTTCAAGTATGACTGCCATTACTGAGACTTTGGGACATCTTTTTGACTGCTCATTGTTGTTCTCAGACTTAATATCTAAGCAGGTCTACTGGTTACATTTATTCCCTAGCAGCTGTGTAGAATCTTCCAATGCAATGGGCACTATATTGGAAAGAGCAGGCTTAGGGTATTACACCACCAGGATTTCTCCAAGTCCTATTCAGTGTCTTCAGCAATAAGACACTGAACAATAAGTCTTGTCTTCAATTTTTGAGATCCCACCAATGGCAGTAGCAGTAGCCTATATTGTTATAGAGTATGATCAACAACTTGAAGAGAGATTCCCATGTCTGACACTGGAGTATTAAATAGTCTGTGGTTCTTTAAAGTAGCATAACTACTGTGTGCATCACAATTACATTTAAACTGTATACATGTAGTTTTAACACACACACACACACACACACACACACACACACACATGAAATTCAGAGGGAGAGATAGGAGGGAGAAATAAATAACACTAAGAATATTTGAAAAAGACATAGGGAAACATTATATATATTATATATATACATATATGTGTGTGTATACACATATATATGCATGCATGTTCATATGTGTGTGTTTTAAAGTAACCGTATGAAATAATGTTCTCTCTTCCTCCTCTCTCTCCCTTTGAATTTCCTTCCTTCCAAATCCCCCAGTTAAATCTCTCTTTCCCCTTTTATAATGCAGTCTTACTATCTGCCTCTCTCGAGCTACTTCTTCTCCTCTACTCCCACGGTCCTTTTCTAGTTCATTGACTTCTACAGAGTTACTCCTGATTACTTTCCCAAGCCTCATGATTGAGAGCTTGGATTCACAAATAGAGAACATGTGACATTTGTATTTATGGGCCTAGATTATCTAACGCTATATTTCCAAATTTCATCCATTGACCTGTCTGTTTTACACTTTCTTTTTTCTTTATATCTGAACAGAATCATGTGTTTATGTACCAGCATATTCACCCACTGACGGAGATCTAAGATGCTTCTGCTTTCTACCTATTGTGACTCGACTGGCAGTGAACAGAGCAAGCATTTGTGGAGCAGGCTCTAAAGACCTTTGGTAATATGCCAAGGAGCGTTGTCCTGAGTCATAAGATGGATCTGATGTTAAGATTTTAGGAGCTCACCATATAGATTCTGAGAATGGCTATAGAGTTTGCAGTTCTATCAAAAGTGAAGATGAGTTCCCCCCGCTTCTCACACCCTCAGCCGCATTTGTTGTAGTTATTTCCTCCTCTCAGACATCTGATCAGGACAAGATAAAAACCTTGCAGTAGTTTTGACTTTAATTTTTCTAATTGCTATGGATGTTTCATAGACTTTAAGGCATCTATTAGCCATTTTTTACTCTTTTTAGAACTCTGTTCAGATCTGTAACCTATCTCTTAATGAGTCCTTTTTTTTTTTTTGGTTTTTGCTTGTTAGTTTGTTTTTGTCTTTTGAGTTCTCTGTAACTTCTGAATCTTAATTCTCTATTAGGTGCAGAATTGGCAAAGATTCTTTCTCAATCTGTGGCCTTCCTTTTTACAGGATTTACTATTTCCTGGATATGGAAGCTATCTTGTTTTTTAAAGTCATATTTAAAAAGTGTTTTCTTAAATCCTGAGAGAATTAAGTCCTATTTAGAAAGCTCTTAATTTCCTGTATAGCTCATGGGATTCTGCCTATATTTTCCTCTGATGATTTAAGTGTTTCAGTTCTCATATTGAGGTATTTGATGCATTTGGAATTGATCTTTGCATAGTATAAAATGTATGATTTGATTTCATTCTATAAGTGATCACTCATTCCCCCAGCACCATAGGAGAAAGATGCTGTATATACTCCCATATATGTGTTTGGAATAATTGTCAAATACCAGATGGCTGTATTCTCTGCTTAGATATTTCTTTTTCTTTCTTAATTTCTTTCTTTCTTTCTTTCTTTCTTTCTTTCTTTCTTTCTTTCTTTTTTTTGCCTACTTCATTTAAAATTTTAACTTAGCATGTATTATTTCTAACAAGTTGTGACTCAAAGTCTTCCTTTAAAATACAATATTCATTAAGGAAGGAAACATACCACTTTTTCCAGTGTTATATACCAAGCATCTAGAACTGTTCCCGTCCATTTGAAAGAATGAAAGAAGGAAGGAAAGACAAACCTTTACTTTTTTTTCCCCTGTTCCAGATTCTTTGACCAAAATAAACCACTTCTCTATGTTATTTGTTGATAATAGTGTAATGATGAAACAATCTTTAAGTCACAGCTATAATAAATGATGAGAATTGTTATTACCAGAGACATGGAAGCCACTAGGTAAATACTGGGCGTAACCACTGAAGTCACTCTCAACACTGAGTCATGAAGTCCTCCTGAATCATCTGAATTTCAAGTTGAACTTGATAGATAGGGAGACCACTAGAGATAGTGAAAAACTACTGTATTTATCATCACAGTTAATAGATTATAGAAGAGGATATGGAGGCTACAGTACATCAAAGAAAAGAACAGTGGACTCCCAGGCTAGAGCAGCAGGCAATAGGTCTAACCATGATAGCAAGATAATGGAAGACCTTGTTAGTCATGCTGCAAGAAGATAAGTTTTCCAGAACACCTAGAAGAGTTTTAAGCAAAGATGTGACTTAGTCAGATGCCTCAGTCATAGACCTCAAGCAGAGAGGAGCTAGGGATTGTGTCACATAACATTAGAAACAAAACTCAAGTAGAATAGATTTATTATACATTTATAAAGAGTATTATGTACTTAAGGTGCTTTTCAGACTTAAAGTACTTTTCATTGACTGATGGCTAGAACACAGATTAGGTCATTATAACAGGCTACGTTTATATTACAAGGTGAAGAAATATCCCTTGTGTTTTCCATTAAAACTCAGGACCATTTTTTACTTTTTTAACCTTTAAAATAATGATACTCTCCTCTGTCATGTTTGTTTAATATACTGTTGGGTAGCAGTTTCCTCTGAGATGAACTGCTTCATCTTGTAGAGATCTTTAAAGCACAGAGAGTTCTGCAGTGAGGTAGAACGTTCCATTCTACAGGAAGTCTCTGCAAGGCCCAAGAGGTAAATAACCTAACAGCTTCAGGAAGTCCCTCAAACTTAGTAGATTCACTACCTGTCTCTCCTCCAAGCATACATAATTAGTAAGAACTGCTAAGAGACACTCTTACACAAGGCAAACTGACTAAAAAAAGCTTAGACCAACATAGCTGCCTTTGGGGGAAAATTAAAAACTTCAACCCATTGGTCTGCCTGAAAATCATGCCATGTGGTCTGTGTATCTGGTTGTCATGGACTATCACTCAGGCTTAAATGATATTTTGGTGATGCAACTGTCTTTGAGTTTGTTTTGCTCCTATAAGCAACCCTCATCCATGCTCCTAAAGAAATACAAAGAAAGCTTATAGCTTTACCGAGCCCAGTGGTAGTTTTACGTTGGTCCCTCATTGGTTCCCTATTGAGAAGACATTGGTTGATTTTGCCCCAGGATTAGTGCACATATATAATCAAAGACATACACATAAGTGCAAAAGTACACACATGTATGTATGCATATTTTTTTGCAACTTACTTTCGATAAGGGTTCAACCTCTCCTCTATCCCATCCCCTAAAGGAGGTAGTGGAAGAGAAAAGTTATTAGGGTATGGGAGAAGTGGACCTGTTCAGCAGTAGCTCTTTGGGGCAAGCTTGATCTTCTTTCTCAGCAGTACAGTCTCATAGAAAACATTAAATATAACTCAGCAGCTTCAGACCAGTCCTCTAGGGAGGAAGACACCAGGCATAAACAAACAGCTGTAGTTCAATCCTGAAGGAACCACCAGGCTCAGCTTCAGGCCTGAGGCAAGGCCCAGGAAGTGATTTACCTCAGGAACCTCAGCAGCAGTTTTTGGGCAAGTTTCTCTCAATGGTGAGATTACCAGATGTTGAAACATGCTATATGACGCATACCAATTCTTGCATGTTATTAGCGAAGAATAGTGAGGTGGAGCAAACCAAACCAGTGTTCAATCCTCATCTCCCACTATCTGTGAGGTCATACTTATTCTCCTTCGCCACAGATCTCTCCTTTCACGTGTTTGCTATATCAAAACATCCTTTCACTTGTGCCTACTTCAGGAAAACATTCGTTCCTGTGTCTGCTCCAGCAAAATATCCTTTCACTTATGTGCCACAACAAAATATCATTTGGCACAACTAACTTTCCAAAGATACTAGAAGTTTCCACTTCACATACGACATTGAATCTATGTTTAAGTAGCTGATATTAGAGTTTAAGGGTTATTTAAACTTTAGTTTCTTCATAGCTACATCAAGGTTTTATAAGTTGAGGATTATTCCTGATGATAAAAATAATATGAATTAATAAAGCAAAACTTTCCTCAGGAGCACAGATTAATTAACATCATATCAGACTGGCTTTCAAACTTGCTTTGGGATAATAGTTAAACTACAGAGTCCCTTATGATAGGAGCTACGGCTAAGTAGTCATCCCCGCATCATGCAGGACTTTTATAACATTTCTTGAAACAGAACGGACATTATACTGTTCTCTCCATCCATGATTGTAATTTCAATTCATTCAATTCATGCTGGGGAGATGCTTCAGTGGACAAATGGCTTGCTCTACAAATGTGACAACTGGACATTGAGTGCCCAGTACCTTTATAAAAGCTTGACATAGTTACCTCCTATACTCTCAGCCCTAGGGAGGCATCACAAGGGCAAGATGGTTAGATGGTCTGCCCAGAATTAGCAAACTTCATGTTCAGTGTGATGCACCAACTTGACAGATAATGTGAGCGGGACAGGGGAAGATAGCCATTGTCAAATTTGCTCCTTATCTTCACACGTATGCACACACATGTTCATGAATAAGTATATGAGCAAATGTACCCACATGCATAAAAATGTATAAACATGTATATGCCTTATTCACATATACATGCAAAGTAATTATTGCAATAATTTCATATGGTTACTGAATATTTCCTATCTGCTACTCAGCAGGAAATGTTTAGCTAGTTGTCCATATGAAATGCATAGACAATGATTACACATTTTCTGTAGTATTGAATTTGCCATATCTGACATCACATTTAATCAACACGATTAGATTGATTTATTTCACTAGAATTCACATATCAGTTCCAAAGAGGTGTTTGAAGGTGGCATTGAGGCTGGAAGCAGAGACCAGTAATACCACAGATGGAAGCAGCTCTCTGTCTCCTCTTGGTTCTCCTGGGTCGACTCCCACTTTCACAGAGTCCTTCTACAGAAGACTCTCCATGGTTTCTGCTTCCAAATCCCAGTCATGAGGTGTCTGATCAGGTGCTAACCCCAAAGGTCCTCAGCATTCCTAAATCTCTCCTTCCACTTCCTTCTTGATAATGGAAACTGAAAATGTGAAGCTGGTGTTTCAGAAGAGTATTTCTGGAAGGCTGCCAGCCTTTTCCCTGCATGTTAGCAGGACTTGATTTTCATTCCATTCCTGTAACCTTATTTCTTACAAATGGAGCGACTTTCTCAGAGGTGAACCATTGTTAATAATAACGATAGCAGAAAGAGCTGAAGCTATTTACCAGATGCTAAGGGAGAAGTTGAGAGAAATCCATGTTTAACACTCATTTCCATTTCATTGGAGAACTAGCATGGTTTCCTCTGACTAATTGCACACTTTGCACACTGATATTTCTTGATTGGTCCTCAGCTAAAGAGACTATTAGGAACAAGTATTTGTCACTCCACTGTTTTTCTTTTATATGCAATTTCTCTCTCTCTCTCTCTCTCTCTCTCTCTCTCTTGCTATTTGAATCAGTCTCCTATAACTTTAATTATACATAATTATATATTAATTATACATAATTACAATGTATATAATTATACATTATTCAATTTTTCACTGTTTGTGATCTTATCAGAAGTATTTTCACATACTAGCTTAGCCACATTGAAGAAAGTGCCTTCAAAGCCAACAGTGTTCTGGGGAGTGGGTCACAGGACAAGCTGTGTGTATGTGATATGTTTCTGCACACTTCATCACCAAATGATCACTAACCTTACACAACTTTTCCTCATCCATGTAATAAGACCTCATAATTGTCCACCAAGTGAGGAACCACTCGCCACGCCTTGTTGGCAACTTTCGTACTCCTACTTATCTTGCTGTATTCTGTGAACCAGGAGAGCATTCGTCGTGTTTATATTCAAAGTCCTAAATAGTGATTAAAGACTTTGAGGCAGTCCCTTTCTTGGAAACTTGTACCCAAACAGCCATGGAAATCAACATGGCCAGCACTTCAAAACATATGCGAAAAGTGAAAGGTTAGATGAGGGTCATGTGGGGGATGACAACTTACCTCATGTCCTTTCAAAAAAGTTCACAGGAAAAAAAAAGTACCCGTTCTCAAGGTTACCTAATTTTCTCCCTCTATCAACAGAATCAAAAGTAATAATCCCGAGGAGATCTCTTCCTCCTTGAGGCAGGAAGCTTCCACACTATGCCACTCACATATCCCTTGCAACTGATTAAGATCGCCTTAGATGTGGGGAACTGTTTCTGATCCCCTTATCTCAGTGTAAAGTAAAACATGCTTGACTGGTTAATAAAAAGGGAAGATGGAGTTACAAAGAGGAAAAGTTCACTTGAAAACAAAGACTGAAGTCTTTTGGTCACACCCAAAACAGTCAGATGCAGATATTTTAGATAGAGAGCATTGAAGAGCCCTTAGCAAATTTTTTTTCTATTTCACTCTTCGTTATGAATAGAGTTAAGAAAGCAGCCTTTTATATTAACTGTCTAAATTTTAATACCTAAAATGAAACAAATAAACAACAAACAAAAACATTTTCCAGGTTTTAAGTTCTATGGTTTAGTATGTGATTGCCAAAGGCAGAATCTGCAAAAGTAATTTTTTCCTGTTTCCAGAGATCGCTAAATGAACCCAGTGTATTGCAGAAGTTATTAATATGTATGATTTTTTACCTCCCCTTCCATAAATCACCATTCATTCTCTCTAGTTTTTTTTTTTCACTTATAGCCCATGTTGGATACTGCACACTGGTCATCTCTGCAAAACTTTGCAATAGCAAAGACATTTGTAAAACATTTACTTCTTATGGACTTCGGGGACTGGTTAGAGTGGCCCTTTCTTTTATAGAGTGGAAATTCAAGGCTCTGAAAAATGCAGGGTATACCTGAATCAGAACTGAGTTCAAGCTCGGCTTTTTCCAGTAGATTATTCCTACCACAAGAGTTTCAGACGTGGGTGATAGGGGATGGTAGTGGGCTTGATTCCCACCACTAAAGCCATGGGACATTGGTGAGTAAATTGTAGTTACTTAGCCTGTTTCCTCATTTATATACTAAGGATGGTAATAAAAGGTATATTCCAGAGTACTGTCTAATTTACTTTTATTTAAAGTGATTTTAAAAGTACTTGCTAGGGCAACATATTCTCTATGTTACCTTTTGTTATACATCAACTGTCATTAAGAATTTCACTTCTATTTTCACTGTGGATGATGAAATTAGCATTTCTTCCTGGGCAAGTTTGATTGCAAGGAAATGTTTGAAGTTAAATAAGCACCATGAAAATTTCCTAGTTTCTGTACTCCACGTCACGTTAAAAGCAGTGACTGATGTAACTAAATGTCAACTTTTATTGGTGTCAAATGACATTACATACTCATTTGACTCAACTTGCTCAAAATGATCCTTCTTGTACAGAAGGAAAAAAAATAATACAAAAAACAAAATAACTGATTATAGAAGACAAAGAAGATGGACTACTAAATATATAACTTCTATGCAGTTAGCAACATCATTTCTGATGGTAGAACTATACCATTTGGGGGAGATTTTTTTTCTGGTGATTTATTTTTAATAAAGACATGCACCAACTGCTAGTAGCACTTGTTATAACACTCTGAGTATATTTCTTTGTCGCACTGCCCCTCTTGAGTTGCAAAGTCCCCAAGAAACCCCTATCCTTTATCAAGCCTCAAGTCAGGACACCACTGAGCACGTAGGAAGAATCTGTAATATGTGATGCTTTTTCATGCTATCCTCGAGTCCGGGGGTCTATTTCTAATGTATTTAGTGGCGAGACGCTCATTTTCTCCTAAGATCTATGTTTTACAGATAGCTTATAAATTAGCTAAAAACATTTAATTGGGCCAGGATTTTTTCTTTCAAATCTTAAAGTCTGAATCAGGATTACTGGGCAAAGCTGCAGAGACAAGATGGCTCAGAGGTTGCCACAAAAACAAGAGAATCAGAGTTGAAGTCACAGAAAGGCCAGGCTGGGTGCATTTGGCAACTCACATAATTCCTACTTTGCTTACACATGTCAAGATGTCAAGCTGGTGTTCAGCCAGCTCTGTGGAGAATTGTGAGACTTTGCCTCACAGAAAAAGGTAGAAGCAAAATTATCCAGGACGACTCTTGGATATCATTGTAGCACGCACAGTTTCAGGGCAACACACATACACAAAATAAGTGTACATCATGCACACATAAAGTATTAATGGATAGAGCAGTGGGTTTGGAGGAATATTTGTTTACTGGAATTCAGTTTTGGTTCTGCCATTATTTCCTCTCCATTAAGTTAAAGTATGTAGTCGTGTTGCCCCTGACCTCACACTTGGTATTTCTGTTGACTTTGTCAATTTCATAGAATTAATGGTTTTATTTTCCAACAGTAAAATTTATGTATCTATGCCCACCAAACAGTTGGTAAATTAAGTACATTTTCTGAGTCTTAGTGTTTCTCTTTAACAAAAGTTTGTCAAGGATGCCTATTTCAGTGCCAGTCTTTTTTTTTTTCCTCAAAGTAGTAGCCAAATATTTATTGAAATGTGGAGAAAAGTGGCAAAACTTGGTGCATTTGGAATTTAAGTCAAATGGAAAGTTCTTTGGATAAATGTTAGAAGTTTTGAACGAGCTAAAATGTAGCTATATTTCTTTATGCATTGTCTGAATATCAGGTGTAATATTGTATCTATACAAGATTCATCATAATGATTATAAGTTTACATTAAAAATAAAAAAATTACTAAGCATATTAATATCTATAAATAACAGATCAGAAGGGTGGGAGAAATAAGAAAAGGTAGGGTCTGAGGAAGGGGGATAGGGAAGGAGGGAGAGAAGGAATGGAGAGAAGACAGAAGGAAGGAAGGAAGGAAGGAAGGAAGGAAGGAAGGGAGGGAGGGAGGGAGGGAGGGAGGGAGGGAGGGAGGGAGGGAGGGAGGGAGGAAGGGAAAGGAGGAAGGAAGGAGTGTATCTATCATCCAGAACCCGCAGCTTTCATATCTATCTTTTTAATTTTATTTTTAATTTATTTTTTACACTCCATATTCCATTCCCCACTCTCTGACTGCTCCACATCCCACACCTCCTCCCCACCCCAACCTATCTCCATGTGGAGTTCACAGTTCAAAAACTGGATGAAACATTTTAAAAATATATTCATATTTATTTTATGTGCATTAGTGTTTTGTCAGGTCCCATGGAAATGGAGTTACAGTGCCATTCTTAAGTACATCCTAACTAGATTTTCAAAACTCAAGTTTACATCTTATATTTCAATGCCAATTTAGTCACTCCTATACTTCTTGGATAAAAGGTATTCAGTTGTAAGCTTTAATTTTCCAATCTGTGAAATCTATGTAACGTAGATATCAACTTTAAAATGCTGTTAAGACAATCAAATGAAATAATGCAAGCAAAACAGCATTCTAGACAGCACTCTGAGTAATCAAAGATGCAAAATGAGGATCAGCCATGGAAAGCAGTTACTACTTAACAATAGAGATATGAGTTTGAATTAATGGCAGCTACTATTAATGGCAAGACTTCCAGAGATGGTTAAATGGGAATGCCACCTTTTATAGTCATCAGTGTGTATGCTAACACTTCTAGGGATACACTGTCATTCAAAGGACAGATATAAGTATGCTCTGGAAAGTGGATAGGTGGTTTAGGTGCCTCAATCTGCAGCTCACAGGTGGCCATGGTCTCTGATCACACATCAGTCCGGCCCTGACTGTTGCCTACAGGGGCTTCAGTTATAACACATGTGCTATTCATTAGTGAGAATTGTGTTTTACCTTTGAAGTTCTTGTTTTAAAATCCCATAATACTAAATGTTCGGCAATCTGAATTATATATAACTATCCAAGAATTTTTTTTACATAACTCCTCATGGGTTTACCATTTTCTGTGTCAAATACAAACTTCATTTTACATATACTAAATCCCAAGGACATTTATTTTGGAAACTTTTGGGTAGTGTAGTTCAAAACAGATGGACATGACTGGAGAAAGCTAGGTCTATTAGATAAATTATGTAATCACATTTCTGAGCCAGACATTCCAAAGGCCCATATTTAACAACAAAAATCTGGTTGACACACACACTTACCCAGAGGAAAGCATCAAACTGTATATCAGTATTCCCCAAATTAGCTGTTTCCTAATGAAAAGATTTTTTTGGTTAATTAAGTTAGAAAAAAAATCACCCTTTTTCTACACAGCCTCAGAAGTTTATATACACATTAACATATTAAGGATTTTGGAAATTCCTAGAAAAAAATTACATTGTTTCTCCTAGCTGATAAACAAACCCACAATTTGTTTTCTTTAATGAATACTCACTGTCGACCTGGAGAATTAGTAGTCTTCAAAATATATTACGGAGGGAATTTTTTTTAGATTTAGTTATTTTATGTTTATGTGTGTGTGTGTGTTTTCACTCATGTATGTATGTGCCCGCAGAGGATAAAAGAGGGTACTGTATGCCCTGGAACTGGAGCCACAGCTGAATGCTGAGACAACAACCCAAAACCCGAAAGACACTCCCAACCACTGAGCCATCTCTCCTAACCTCTGTCTGATTATTTTACAATTAGCCAGATTCTAGTTTGGGAGAAGAAAACATATCACAGAAGAAATCAGATAACAACTTAGTATCATTTTGAACTTCAATGGGGGAAAATAAAGATCTAGTTGTCTAATATAGAAAACAATTATTATCCACGTAATTTAAAGTAGATAATATTTACTATTTCAGCTGTCTCAGCCTCTGGACATGGAAAAGAACTCAATATTTTGTTACAGTCTAGACAATTTACATATGTAGGAAGCTGCAATCCAATTTATATACTTTTATCTTTGTTCTTAGGGAAGTTAAGGATCTGTTTAAATATTGAAGCTTAGTATTGAATGAGATGGGAGTTGGTAGTGAGGCTTCTAGATGATGGTCAGGATGGAATGAGTAGGATTGGTCCCCTAAAAAGGCACTGAAGAAATTGTAGCTCCTGTCCAAAATGGTGACAGTGGATCATGCATGAACTCAGAAGTTTGATTCCAGCAGACACTGAGTCTGCCCTGTCTATGCCTTCATTCTAGACTTTCCAGATTCTTATATACTCTAATAAAAAAAATTCTACTGTTTATAAACCATGCAGTTTGTGTTATATTGGAGTAATCATCAAAATTGACTAAGACAGAAAGGTGGTAAAGAAATACTAGATAGATTACATGGTTTTAAAAATTATAAACAAAGGACATAAAAGTTAATGCAATAAGGAATTACTGCTACAATGCCAAAGTGAAATGCAAAACATATCTAAATAGTATAGCATAAATACTCACAGTAAAGGATCAGACTCAAAGAAGTTTTACCCAGAGGGATGGAGAAATAGCTTTGCTATCAAGAGCACTGACTGGATCCTCTTCTAGAGGAGTTGGGTTCAACTCCCAGCACCCACATTGCAAACTACATCTTTCTGTAAGTCCATTTCCATGGAATCTGATAAAATACCGATGCACATAAAATACAAATAAATACATTTTTAAAATGTTTCATCCATCCAGGCAGTGGTGGCGCACGCCTTTAATCCCAGCACTTGGGAGGCAGAGGCAGGCAGATTTCTGAGTTCAAGGCCAGCCTGGTCTACAGAGTGCTACACAGAGAAACCCTGTCTCAAAAAAAAAAAAAGTTTCATCCAGATTTTTTTTAACAATAGGTAATAAATACTATTGAGCATCAAGCATTTTATATCTAGATGCCAGAAGCATACCCATAGAAAATATGCCTCTTTATCCTTAGGAATAATGGCAGTGGCTATTGTACAAGAGAATACAAATACAAGAATGATATTGAAAATGTAAAGCTTTGGACATATAAATCATTTTTCTGTCTAAATCCTCACTCCTGACAAAGTGGCCTGTTTTCCCTGTTTTATAGGAAATGGCTATACTTAAGTTTCTACTTCCTTTTGTTTTCCATCTCTTTACCTCTCTGAAGAAGTCTTGTCCTCAAGGATTTGATTAAGTGTCCTAGAACAATTTCACACTAACAATGAATACTCCCCATACAGTATGTATAACTGCCCTTTCCCTTGGTAAGTATCCCAAGCCTATTAGGATATAATTTTAATCTAAATAAAAGGAAAGCACCAAGTAAAGAGATAGGAGACTACTGGAGATAAAAAGACCTACACAGAGAGACACAGCATAGACATTTCCTACAGAGCAGGGAAAGCAGTCAATGTGTTGGGCGTAAGGATTTAAACAGAAAAGTGTCTTATAAAATTATTTTGGAGTCTTACTATTTTCTAAGGAATGGCACTCAGAGATTTCAGATTTGTACTTTACAAAGAAGCTTTGGGATAGCATTGAAAATGTAAACGAGGAAAATACCTAATTAAAAAAAAAAAGAAGAAGAAGCCAACTAAAGCCAGACTGAAGGCAAAGAGTACCTCAAATGTTAGCGATCTTCCTGAGGGATGATGGTCACTTGGAATAATGTGCTGTTAATAAAGATAGTAAGGTTTTCATGACTACATCATCTACTGCTATAGTGTTTGAAAGTCATGATTCAGAGTCTACTACCTCAGACAGTGATAAAATGTATGATAACAGAAGACATAAAGTTTGAGAATAAATCTATATTAGTCTATTTCTACAAGTCAAATTCCTCTACGGGTTCAGGAATAAATAAAGTTTTCTGCATATTAAAATAAATAACACATTAAAATCTATACCATGTAAGAGTGGTGGCTCATTGGCAGTGAGGATGATTCGGGGGGGGGGGGGGGCAGGCAGAAACTGGCATGTACTTGTCTATTACAGAACAGAGAGCAATATAACAATGAAAGGTCAGAGTTGTCCAGAAAGACATAACCATAAAATATAGTCAGTGTATTCAACACTGGGTAGGGATAGAGGAGATGGAGAGATGCCGCAGCAGTTGGGAGCACTTGCTGATCTTCTAGAGCACCTATGATTGGTTCCAAGTGCTCATGACAGGCAGTCCATGATTGTCTATAACTCCAGCAACAGGGTCTCAACTGTACTTGCACTCACATGTGCATACTTTCATGGAGACACCCACAACTACACAGAATTTAAAATTACCAAAAAAAAAAAATATATATATATATATAAAGTAAAACATAGGTAACTAAAATTTTTACAAGATTGCTTGTAGCTCAGGTTAGCCTAACTTACAATGGAACTGAGAATGGTCTTGAACCTCTGATCCTCGGGCTCCCACCTCCTGAGTGCCAGGATCATAGGCATGTGTCACTGTGTCCAGCTGTCACTTGCTTTGACAGGATAGAAAAGGTGATGCAAAGGTGAAGAGATTATTTCTTCAGTAAAAGCGTCTGAACAACTCATCATCCTCACACCATAGAAAGATAGTTGAAGATAGACACCTTACTCTATTCGTGAACATCAACAGAAAAATTGCGTCAGAGACCTAAATGTCAACCACAAGACAGCACAAAATCTAGGGACCCACACAAAAGAATATATAAGCACTGGTGTTTATTAACACAACACTGAAAACTTGGTCTTTGGTTTTTTTATTATTCATTTTATTCATTTACATTTCAAATGACATCCTTCTCATTATCCCTCCACAACCAACCCTCATCCCATTGCTCCTCCCCCCCCATCCGCCCCCCTTTGCCTCTATGAGAGTGCTCCTTCACTCACTCACACCAGCTTCGCCTCTCAAGGCATCAGAGAGCCCTAAGAATCCCCAACTCTTGAGAAAAGAGGATAGGACAAGGACAGTGGAAAAAAGGGAGGGAGCTGGGGATGATGGACAGATAGGTAGCATGGGATCTGCCTTGCACTGTCAGGGGGGATCTGGATCAGTGTGCCAACTGAGTTTTAGTATTTTTACTCATACCTTTCCATGTCTGCAGTGATGATGCATGCGTCCCCAACTGAGTGAGGGACAAGAACATATTGTCTCACGGAAACGAGAAGTTTGCGGTGCTCCTTCATAGAAGCAGCAGCTACCGAGCTTCTGAAAGGAAGTCTGCTCCACAGTTGTCTGCTACTTTTTCTATGGTTTCCAGAAGTCTTGGTGTGCCTTGGTTTGGGTACTCATCACCCCGATCTCTTGCCTTTTCCCGTGACAGTTTTCCCCTATCCACATTCTAATTTCTCCGTTCTTATAAGGAAATCAATAATTGAATTAGGGTCAATCTTAATCTAATATAACCTAAGCTAACTTGATTATCTGCAAAGAGCATATTTCTAAATAAGAACATATTCACAGGTACTGGAGGTTGACTCGAGCATGTTTTGTGTGGAGAACACAATTCCAGCCAGTTAAAAATTGATCAAAAACATAAAACTAGAATGTGACCATTGTATTTAAATTGATGATCTTGAAAATAAACATTCAAAGTAGTGATTGTGGTTGGCATTTTTTGAAGCCCAGTTGTTGCTTAACTAATGAACAAGAATTAAAAATAGAGACAAGAATATATGTACAATTTTTAGGATGTTTAATGGCAAATATAGAAGTAGTGATTTGATAGGGAGACTTCTCCTACATATATCACTGATACTTTTAACAAGTAATATTGCATAAATGTTTGAAAAGATTTTTTGGTATGAATGATTTTGGGGGGAATGGAAGGAAGTGGGGGCTTGGCAAAGGGAAAAGGGTGGACAGAAAGGAGCAGAGCCATGAGGGCAAAAAATGTGGGGATACAGGTGAGGGCAGAAAGGGGAGAGAGAAAGACAGGCGAGGAACACATGGGAACAGAGTAAAAGAAATGCACCTTGGTGGCGAGAAGTTCTTTTATATGCCAGCCACCCCTGATGGCAGGAAATGGCTGCAGATGATAATATAAGCTATTACAAGGTCCCTGGGAGAAGCCTAGCAGAATTGTAGTAAGCTAACATTCCTCCCTTTTTGTTTATCAAGAATGAGGAACTAAGAAGAGGTGATGGAGGAGCAAGGGTAAGATCATTGTGTTCTTTAGACTTCTTCCATCTGACTGGGGACTATGTCATCTTTGAGGATCTAAGAAAATTGAGATGCTGATCCAATCCTAGGAGAGCTGGCTACTTCTCGGCTGTCTAGGATCTATGGAACCATCTGTAGCTAAGAAAGTGCAGGCCCAGTTGAAGCAATCTGTTAGGCTAGACAGGTTAGCAGCTCTGGAGCTGTCCTGGATGCAGATTTTGAGTAAACAAATGGACTTGGCAGGATTCTGGAATATGTATATGTATGTGCATGTGTATGTATGTGTATGTATATGTGTATGTAAGGGGCAGATATATATTCATATATACATATGTGTGTGTGTCTGTATATATATACACACAGACACACACACATACACATACATATATATGGGGTAGTAGATAAAATTAAACAAGTTAGGGAGAAATTTTTGGAAAGATAAATTTAAACTAAAATAAGTGCCATGGAAACTATGAAGAAATAGGAAGGGACATAATACAGGAATCATTACAATTAGAAAGAGAACAGAACCCTTTCCCAAACTTTACACTAAAAGGAAATTACTAGCAGATATAAATGCATTGGGAAAAAAAGTGTTATTCATTAACATAGTGGTAGAAATTGGAAAAGGTGTCCTAGAAAAATCTCTTTTGGTGTGTGTGTAGCTGAAATAAAATGGAGGTGTGAGGTAAGAGAGTTGAGAAATGACCAAACTCTGAAATGTTTATGGTTGAAAACAGCAAAGAAAAATGACTGAGTTCAAACACGCAGAGGGTCCCTTGGGGGCTGATGACCCATATTTTTATTAAAGTTAAGCTACCTTCTCCTTGGGCAACTCCTGGGCTTCTTTTTCTGATTTCCTTGCAGAGATGTTCATTAGCCCAGGTGGAGAGGGGTGTGACAAAAGAAAACCAGCAGGAATGTGAAGGCACTGGCCTGGGAGTAAAGAATGGACTGTGATGTCAAACCTGAAAACGAAAGGAAGTGAAGTTAGAAACAGTGTCAGAGAAAACAGGCAGAGGTCAAGGAGATGGAGAGCTTGATGGGATTACATAATGGCCATGCTCAAGAAACCAAGTCAAAATGCTGGGGTAGGATTGGGTGCCAGCTACAAACGGGAACTTCCAATGTGTTTGTAGAAGACTAAAGCACAGGAGAGACAACCATTGCTAGATATAGTGCCCTAGGTACTGAATATGTTTTACTTTGTATACTAAGGCTATTAGCAATCTTCCCCTAAGCTAGTTGGAATATCAAACATGCCTGAATAATTTTAAGGGTGCACATATTTGAAACAGAAGTAGCTTTAAACTAAGGAAAGCCCTGAAACAGTAGACCTGTTTGCATGGTGCTTTCTCCCTTCCTGTATATGTTTATTACTCTAACTTTTTTTTTCTCCTCCAGTCACTTGTCTCCTCTTGAGGAAACTTGTTTCACTCACTATAGCCACCTCTGAGAACTTGTTTGCTTAGAACTTATCTCTAGTAGCGATGTTTCAGACCCTTTTCAAATGTTGACTGGATTACTGCAATTCACATTAGTGAAAGAAGAGTTAAACAACTCCAAAGCTTACCACTTGGTTGTTATATGATGTTAGGAAAGCAACCTCTCTAATTCAGTTATTTCATCTGCATAGGAACAGATAAGGAGTTGTATAACTTATCTATGAATCCATCACAAGTAAGCACTTAGTTTCATAAATCCAATTAGTGTCCATGAAGGTTTGCTCTGTCACAAATAACTGTTGGAACTCTGAGGTAAAATTTAATTGGAAAATCTAACTCTAATGGAGGGCATGTCACACATACCAACACAGCTGATATTTCTCTTGTCCCCCATGTCACATGGGTAGGAATAACTCCCATACCTATGCAGTGCCATCTACTGGTAAAGATTAAAACAAATAATAAATAAATTTATTATGCCTCTGTATAGTAAATTTTTCAGTCTCTGTGTTTTTACTTCATTAGTTTTAAATCTTTTACTAGTTTCTCTTTTATAAGTTTTCAGCTTGATTATGAAAATCTAGAGTTTGGAAAGTTAAAAAAAATTTAAAAAGATGTACAGACATTTTAACAAAACATTTGCTTTTCTGTGAATGCCATTAACTGACTAGGTTATTTTAGGGGTTGAACTGTCACCCTTATTCTGATTCTAAATGTCCATATTGTTGAGTTATTTACAAACTCAGTCAGAAAGACAAATGAAATAATGAGGCCCAAGTAGTTTAGGTCACTGGTAGATGAACAGCCTCTACATCGCTTATCAGCTACGTTTATTCAAGACCGTGTCACTTTAAAAGCATTAGCTAAATGTATATGCTAGGGAAAGTTTAAAAAAAATGAAAATAACAAGTGGATCACTTGGTGTTCCTGTGCTCTGCCAGGGACTTCATGAATGTCACCAAGAACTTACACTTGAAGAATAGGCTTCAGCTTAGTCGTCTCCAAGAAAGGAGAAGAGATTTTAAAACATGAAAATATTTGATAATGGGAGGGGCACACAAAGGAAGCTAAATCCTTAAGCAACACTTACATAAATACATAAAAGAAATTCACACAATGAACCTGAAGACTAATCCCAATTTATCTTACTTCAGGAACAACAGTCATTTTATAATGGGTTTTAATGCTGATCTCCAATTTTGTTCATGGAAGTAGTTTCATGCATTTCTTTTAATAATTGCGAATTAATTTAAGTTGTCAGTATGATAACTGAGCTATCATATTTTTATACTTTCAAATTATCTTTTGTAGAAGGACTTCAACAGAAGAGACATCCCCCCCCGCCCCCCCCCCCCCCCGCAGCATTTGGATTCTTGCCAGGTGATTAGGTTCAGCGTTTTATAACTTGCATGTAAAAATCAAACAAAACAGAAAACAACTTCTGTTGGAGCATCGGGATAAAGGCAATTGGCCTTACGCGGATCTGTTTGTTAATCGCTTTGGTCTACTTTACAAGGTCAAATACATTCTCCTACTGAAGAACCTCATCTGTTCTGGCAGAGAGAGAAATCTTTTCCTTCACTCCTCTGTGTGGCAATAGATCATTCATCCCAGTAAGTTCTGAAGAGAAATCTTACTACATCAGAGGGGAGAGTATTCAAAGGGCATCTGATAGCCCGGGAGATAGATGGGGTTCACTTTGCTGAGACAGACGTTTGAACGGTAACAAGTGATGGAAACCAGCTCTCGACTTCAACGTGATGTGTGTTTACTCCTGATGAAGCCCCCTGTGAGCCATCTGCGTTTAATGGGTTAGAACTGCTTTGTGGAGCTGCAGCTTTTGCCTTCCACGGCTTCCTTATTTATTTGAGAGGGGACCGATCCTCACCCTTTAAAAGTTAAGCATGTAAGAAACCCTGCCAAGAGAATCAGAAAGAAAGGGCAAATTTATAGCCTCGTGTTGTTTTAAGCATTTAGCAGTATAAATAAGAAGGGTAGATAAATGTGTACAAGTAGAAGCATAAGTGACCCTGTGTTTATCTCAGTTACATTATTTGCCTAAATTGCAGGGCCGAATTAACCCAATTAGTTTATGTAATGGCTAATGCTGCATCTCGGCTCAACTATTAGATGTGCTTAAGTGATGTTAGTCTGAGGGGACGGTGTTCTTTTTTACCTGTAAATCAGGCTTTGGGGAACTGTAATTTGTAACTGATGGTTTCTGCAGATAAAATTGAGAACCCAGTGCGGAAATCCCGGCACCTCAAGGCAGTGTTCATTATTGATGCTACGAATGAAATTAAAGTGAACTTCTGGTAAAGGGCAGTCATGCTGCTAATACCTCCTGTTGGACACACGTAGCTTTCCAGAGGTGTGTTACTTCTTATTAACATCTCATTATCTTTCTCTGACTTAGGAAAGTGTGCAGATATAAGCACGCCATAAATAGTTGCTGGGCTGAAATGAACCCAGGAGACTGAGAGGTGAGATGGATAGATTAGATGGACAATCTGGGACTGGAACCTTGACTGTCTTTCCAAATGGTCACTGATTTCATTCTCAGTCAAGAGATAAAGGATATGAAGAATTTCAGATCTTCACATGACTGCGGTTGCTGAGTTGAGACACATCTTTACACCAAACACAAGAATTTTTTTTTAAACATTTATTTTCATTTGTTTTTCCTCTTCACGTTTAGCTCTTTTGCTAGGTCTTCAAAATCTGCAAGAGATACTTCCCTTAGATAATCTTTCCTTCCTTCCTCCCTCCCTCCCTCCCTCCCTATCTCTCTGTCTCTGCCTCCCACTGGTTCTCGCCTCTCTCTTCTCTTCTCTTCTCTTCTCTTCTCTTCTCTTCTCTTCTCTTCTCTTCTCTTCTCCTCTTCTCTTCTTTCTCTCTCTTCTCCTCCTCCTCCTCCTCCTCCTCCTCCTCCTCATCCTCCTCCTTCTCCTCCTCCTCCTCCTCTTCTTCTTCTTCTTCTTCTTCTTCTTCTTCTTCTTCTCTCTCTCTCTCTCTCTCTCTCTCTCTCTCTCCTTTCCTTCCTTCCTTTGAACCAGAAAACATATCTACTAGATGAGGCCCTCAGAATTTTAAATTCATCAATCAATTTCACAGCTGGAAATAGAAAGGTGGAGATAAGACAGAGATTCATCCATTAGACTTCTATTTACAAATTTCAGGCAGCAGTGCTTGATAAAGGGAGACAAATGCTGGCTGAACAGAGGCAAATAATGAGTTAAAGACTCAGAGCCAGTAATTCCTAACCTCTTCCTTTTTTCTCTCTCTTCCCTGGAGTTGGGAGTATTTTCCTCAGTTGACCTCAGATCTTCTAGGCAGTCTTTCTCTCAGGCAGAGATCAAGGGGGACACCAGGGTGAAGGCTTCTACTGAACTTTTGCATCCGCTTTCTTCAGATGTCTATTTCATAGCTGTATTTTCATTTTTATTGTTTTCTTTTGTATTTAGATCATAGTAAAAGTATGCTATAAAAGTTCCATATTTCAACTATCCAAATAGACCAACTATTTCTCAGACACAGTCTTTAGTGCTCGAGTCTATTTATAATGTTGGTTGCTAGTGCCAAACATTTTAATTCATGAACTCACCACATGTTTATTGCATTATTTTGTAATTGAAAATTTGAACAATATTGAAGAAAACAAATTTTTGTTTTAAAATTTGTAAATTGTAGTATAGTTAATAAACATAACACTGAAAAATACAATTAGTTAAAAGTTGTTTTGGCAAAACTTTGATAAAGAATCAGAAGTAACGGGCATAAATTTTAAATTTTTGCTTGGTTTCTCCTTCAAAGAAAACTATAAAAGAGCCATTCTTTCACATCTCTGATCATCTCACAAGACCTAAATCTGTCACTTATCTGTGGCCATCTATGAACTGTAAAAGTATATGAGTTGCTCTGTTACCTGTTCCAAGGCATTAGACATTTTCTGACTATAGTGTAATTATCTTTTTACTGGTTCATCTTCTCTATCCAATAAATTAGTCTCCATGAGTTCTTAGCAAAAAAAAAAAAAGGAAGAGTAGGTATTTTTCAATAAAATTGCAATCCCTTAAATAAAACTGAACTTAAAATTTTACAAAAAACGGGGATGATAAGAAAATAAAAGTTAATCTTAACAGCATGAAAAATTTGACCCGTTAGCATTGCTTTAAGCAGTTCACAGAATTCAACAAAGAATTTTTCAAAGACACAAGTAGATTAATTTTCCTTTATAGACCATAGGATAACACACCAGATAGCTCTTGTATTTAGAAAGTCATTATAATGACGAAGTATTTGTTTCTTTACTTACTAAAGGTTATATTAAAAATTCATGAAAGAAAAATAACAAAATAAAGATGAAGAATGCTTGATTCATATGAAACTTTATGACACTTTTCAATTTTTGGTGAGAAAATCCCCCTGCAAATTGCATGAATTAATCTTGAACATAAGGCTTAATCTTGGTAGAAGTGGGGTTCCTCAGGCCCCATTCCCACTAGAATAATCTATAAACTGTTGCCCCCTTACCCTGCATAACTACTCTCACATACTACATCCTGACCCCTCTTTGTTTCATTCATGCTATACAATGGACCTGCTTGATTATAAATGTCCTATTCTTTTTAATGCCTATGTTTTGCTAGTCAGAGATATTCTGACACATGATGTTTTTACCTTTCATAATATGAGACTCCTTTGTGGTGGAAATTGTATTTAAACTAAGGATATTACCATGATGTGGTTGGTAATGCAGTTGACCTCGAGGAGTCTACTAAAGCCATTGAATTCTTTACCACAGGTTAAAAATATTAAGCCACTTTATTCTCTTTTTTTAAATGGAACACAATTTAGGGGCTGGAAATATGACTCCATGATTAAGGGCTGAAGGAAGGCAAATCTGAATGTCTATCTTAGTTTACTAAGCTCTGATTTCTATGTAGAAATATATCCCCTTTTTCCTTTCATGTCTAAATTATTAACTTTTCTTTTGAGGAGCTTTTGAGCATGAGTTCGGTGTTTAGCAATTTACAACACTAGGCAAGCAGCCTGTAAAGGGGCTCTTTTGGCCTTCTCCTGGAAACCTGTTTGATTTTAACAGTGATGGCAGTTTGTCTGGACTGTTCTAGTACATCTTTAAAGTGAGCATCAAAGTGAGCAAGAAAGAAAAAATATCAGTACACACTATGCAAGGATAAATATATACTATTTCTGCTTGTCTCCACCTTCCTAATACTGCAACCCTGTCTTGATACAGTAGGTAATGTTGGCTGATTCTCAAACCATACAATTATCTTTGTTGCTAATTCATAACTGTAATCTTCCACTGTTATGAATCATAAAGTAGATATCTGGTATGCAGGATATCTGCTTTGAGACTTCTGTTACAGGGTCACAACCCACAGGTTTAGACCCAATGCTCTAGAGTCTGAAGCATGCTACAAACAATGCTGCCCCAAAGATTCAAATGATATTATTTGTTTTGTATTTTGCAGTTGGAAAATTTAGACGGTATATTTACTTAAGGAATTAAAGTTTTAATGGTTAGGTAAAGCTCTAAGCGCTCTTTTTTACTTATTATATTCAAGGTATTGTTTAAAGTCTTAGAAAAGTTTCATCAACCCTCTACTGGATACTTTTCATTATAAGAGAGGAGTCAACAAGGCTTTATCTTCTAGGTTTGCTATTTTTTTAATCTACAATACATTTCCAGGATAAATGATGGCAATGTGTTTAATTTCGAAGGAGACTGATTAATTTTTTTTAATTCCATGGTGACACTGAGATTGTCACATAAGCAGGGTGATCTGAGTTCAATCCTGAGCTGAAAAAAAAAAAAAAACAAACTCCACAAAATACATTCTGACCTCACACATGTGCACACGTATCAGACAGACAGAGAGGCAGAGTCACAAGTTAATGTAAAAATTTGAAAGTATAAATAAACACTATTTTAGTACTCACTATACTATGAAAAATCACATTTAATCAGGTTTTTTCTTCATTTTTGTCATATAAATTTCTCATTGTCATCATCAATGAGGTGACAACCTGGCTATCTATATCTATATATCTATATCTATAGATATATAGATAGATATATAGATATATAGATATATACTTAGAGACCAAGAAGAACAAAATAATCATTTAACATGCCATTTTATTAAACTGATTCTATAGCAAATTAGTTAGCTTTTTCATGCAAAATCTGAATAGCTAAGAAAAAAATTAAAACATGATTTTAATGCCTAATTTCTCAAGCTAAAGGATTAAAGAAAAATCATATTTTAAGTGGTCAGGGTATTTTCCTATTTTAATCAGTGAGATGAGAATTCAGCCTAACTAGTAAAGATCATTATGACCTCTCTACTAAATTGTTAAGGAAGATGAGGGATAATTATTTTTCTTAAAGCTACCTTCAACAATTATATATCATATAAAATTCTACTTAGAATAACTGTTGAAAGACAAATGTTAAGATCACAGGTAAATTTAGAAAATTGAAATTTTAAGCAGTCTATGCATACATTATAATTTAAGTTTCCACTCCTTTTCTCTTAGGTGTGTTACTTAAGAGCAAATACACTGAATCTGCAGCATCTACACATAAAATTACACCACTGGAACACAAGGTCCAGGGGTTTTCTATCTGTACTATGGAGGGCAAATCAAGGACCTGGTATTTGCAAACTGGAGGATGTGAAACTGAAAAAAGGAATGACCTACCATCCTTGTAAAAACCATACTAAGTGCAATGGTTTGCACTCACTTAAATCAAAGGAATCAACAGTTAGAGAAAGTAAAATGTTGATCTCATTTATGTACACCATTTCAAGAGTTTCCCTAATGTCATGTCAGTTGGGTAACTTTATTATTGTCTTGAGATACATTGCTGACACTAAGGGCAATGATTACATGGGCTTTACTTTTTCACTCTTCTAAGTCATTATATAAAAGACTATTTATCAGTTCACATTTATATTGAATGAGACGTCTCCAAAATCCACAAAAACTTTCCCTGAAATTTCATTTAATTTCATCCTTAAGAATTTGACCCTTCTGATCCTTCTATGCCATGATGTTCAGTCTCAACTACATTATTTAGACGGAAAAAAAAATAATATAAGAATTTATGCCACTGACCCAGGAAAAAAAAAATGTAGGAGTAAAAGCACTTGAGTTGCAGGAACCAAAGTCCAAGCGATTAAAAACTATGATAATTTTAAACATTCCATCACTCCTACTGTAAATAATGAGTACAATGTTTCCATTTTCAATATCTAGGTATATGAGTTCAATAATTGCATATAAAATATCAAATCTAGTATATGAAACTTTAATTTCGATTTAGAAGAGAGAGGTGGGAAAGAGAGAAACAAAATTGCAGGAAATGTCTTTCTTTTTGCTTTAACTTTTTCCTCACCTTTTACTTCCAAAGCTTATTTTTGTATATTTTGTCAACCAAAATATACAATAAAATTTAGCCAAAAGGAAAGTTTGTTATCTTACTGACACTACGTAATGCTTGCTCCTCTGGTACAATGTGCATCTTGGTTGATATCATATGCATTAGACATTTGTCCACGATGTCTGAACTCATGAAGGACAGAAACCATCAGTCTACCATATACTTCACTAATCCAAATGGAACTTCAGACTCTGTCCATAACAGGTGATACTAAATTTATACAATTATTGTAAAACATCACTTATAAAGTTATTTTGAATTAAAATATAAAAACAGATGTTCCGAAATTCCAACATAATTACTCAATATAGTATTAAGAAAAAATGTCAAGAAGGAAAAGTAATAACTAGTGTGAAAATCATACATCATGGCTTTTGCTTTGCAAAAATGTATTTTCACATATGTCTTATATTATATATATGTGTGTGTGTGTGTGTGTGTGTGTGTGTGTGTGTATGGTATACACATTTGTTTGTGTGTGTGTGTGTGTGAGTGTGTGTGTGTGTGTGTGTGTGTGCGTATGAAAAGCAAAATAACATTATATAAGACTATGGCATCAGCCCAAAGGCTCTAACATCTAAATTATGAGAGAAGAAAGTAAAATGAGCAATACTAATTGGTAGAGTCTTTAACAATGAAAATTTCAGTTCCTAGTTTTAAATTTAGTTCGCCAATTGATATGAACCCCAAGAATAAGTGAGTCATTCTCTTCTAGAGTATGAAAGATGTTTCCCAGCTGCCTTAACAATCCTTTAACAAAAGCTCCTGCATTTGAGCATCATTCTCTGGGCCAAAGTTGAACAAGTTTTTCTTGGGAGCAAAACTAAAAAGAGAAAGCAGAAAAGCCATAAAGAATCAAGTTCCAAGGAAGCCAAGGAATGTTTGTTTAGGATGTTGCTCATCTCCATCATCTGCCTGATTAAAACTTTTATTTCAAAAGCTGTCTAATTGCTATAAATATTTTTTCCCACTAACAAAAGACACTTAGTGGATAAAAGTACTTTTATATCAAATTTAATTTTCAAAATTCACATACTCCTGTTCTTTACCCATTAGGGCTTCTTGGGCGATTGCTAACGTTCACCGGAACCACATGAAGATCCTAACAGAGTACAAAGAGTCGATGTTGCTCTGATCTGAGCCATTGGAAGTCATCTTCGCTTCAATTAATTGACTTTGCCTTTATGAACTTAGGAATCTTTCAAGGGGGGCTGACATTTCACTCATCTGAAAACACTTGGAATGTGACAGGGGGAAGGGAGTAGAAGGAAATCAAAGAAGTTAGCCATTTTCCAGATGCAATGTATTTGTCTTCTTCTTTTTATTTTTAACAAGAAATTCTAGAGCACCTCCTGACATTTTAATTCTCTATGGATAGCACAGTAGCAAAAATGCTTAAGGCACAGAGTGTCAAGGCCAAACAGGCATGCATTTGAACATGCATAGGCCCACAAAACAAACATAAATTCCAATCTGTTACTCCTTTAATCGAAAAGTTACCCTTTATTTGCAAGATACGTTTGTATGCGATTGAATCAACATGATTTTAGTATAAAAGCAACAGCACGTTTACTAATGAGTTCTCAGTTTTAATCACAAAATTGCAGTCTGCCTGCTGGCCTCTTCAATTGAAAGTTGGATTTATAAATCCTGTCCAGTTGACTAGACTTTAAATCATACGCGAATACTTCAGTTGTCACCTTTAACCACATGGTTGCAAGAAACTGTGCCCAGATATCCATGCAAATACAGAGCAGTTCAGAAGGACTTTTTTTTCCGACTGAGTGGAAATTCACCAAAACATTGAAAGGTTAAAAGAAAAGAATCTTGAGGCTGCAACAGAGTGTATGACCATTGTGTCTTGGAGCCAAAGAATTGAAAATGGCATTAGCTCTCAAAGCCCCCTGTATCAATACTGCCTTTTTCCCCCCGGGGTGTTTCCTCGTTTATCAGGTATCACTTTACAAGGGATTTCTTGTTATACAGAACAAGCATAAATCAATCTATCACAGAAGGATTTGTTTAATACATTTATTCCTTTAAGAAGTTGCCTGACCATATTTCATTGACTTGTACAATAGGAAAAAAAAAAAAACCAAAAAACTTACTACTAAAACAGAGTCTGTGGAGGCTGGTGCATGGTAAACCTATTTAGTCCTTTCAGGGATCCATTCTTAGATTTAAATGTTAAATAATAACAACTATTCATGTAAGCTGGTCTCACCGTATATCTTGACCTTTAGCCCTTCCACACACAGCAGCTTATTGTGGTATCCTTTAAATACGAGAAATAAGAATGTTTTACTTTGCTATGAAAAGAAAAATAAAAGAGTACTGTATGTTACATGGCCCATGAAATATTGGCGGTGTGCTCCTTGGCCTTCATTCTCAGAACAGCGATACTGGAAGACCTCCTTTCAAACTCCGGCTTTGTTTCAAATGCGTGTCCGTTGGTAGCTCCAGTGAGAAGAGAGTCAGTGAAAAAATTATTGAGGGGCACGTGGCTGAACTGATTCTGGTGGTTCGAAAACCCCGTATAACTGGAATCTGTCCGAGGCGAGTGAGAGTAAGGTGTCATGCAGGAGGACGCGTCACGTGGTAGCATGCATGACGTAACCACAGAACCACCGCTAGCATTTCCTGCCCACAAATTGTTCTGGATCTGGAATATATAAAACAACAAAGATTACATTTACACATTCTCACTTTCACACTCTTATTTTCCTTACATTTACAAAGTTGGGTTCGTTAGTTAGTCGTTTTTGTTCCTATGAGGAGGCTCGTAATTTCCTTCTAAGGATTCAAATCAATAACGACAACAAAAACAACAAAAAACATTGAGAAGTTACTATTGTTTTTTACTATAATAGATCATCAGAGCTCACATACCTAGCCACAGAAAATACTCTCAACACAGGAAAGTTTCTTAGATGTTCTGTTTATAGCCATGATTTCAAGGTGCATATAGGATATTTAGTCATGAGCCATGGCTTCTACTAAATCTAAATATAATACTCATCTTTCTAGACACGATGATACAGTTGTGATTTTCTTTTTCAATTCTGAAGCAGGAGTCAGCACAGAAGGTTTTTTTGTGTTTGTTTTTTGTTTTTTGGGGTTTTTTTGGGGGGGGTTGTTGTTGCTGTTGGAAACCATTGCTGACTAAATTTAGGCAGTTTTGTCTGAAGTATTTTTAATTGAAATCATTCAGAAAATATTTTCCCTCTCATTGATTATGTCCTATATCTACCCTTCAATAAATTGCTGAGAGCCTGAAGAATACACACTTGAAACATTTATTCTACTAAGCATATAAGAAATAGTGAACTCAAAACAGACATGTGACATGTAAAATCTATAATCTTAAAGCATAAGCCATCACAAAATAATGGAAGCACAGATGAAAACTGAAAATGTTAGGAAGGGCCGAGTGAGCACAATTATTGTGCTACAGAATATTATATATATATGTGTGTGTGTGTGTGTGTGTGTGTGTGTGTGTGTGTGTGTGTATATGTATGTGTATATATACGTATATATACACATATGTATATATATATTTCTATTACTAAATTTCTAAAGAAAATAATTACACATGTTAATATCATTGAGCACAATTTTTTCATAGTACCATATTAAAGGAATACTAAGACGAATTTTAAATTTGAATTTTAAATAAAAGTATCTCAACTACAATAGACAAGCTAAATAAACAACAACAGCAATAATGATTATAATAATAATAACAGACCATAGGAATTACTGGAGTACACAGGAAACCCTGACAAGCAGAAGAGAGGACAAGAAAGACTGGAGACTGTGACCTGGAGCAGCAAGGCAGAGATGCAGCCTCGGGAGATGAATAAAGCAGACACATGGTTTGTTTTTTGTTTTGTTGTTGCTGCTGCTGTTGTCTGGGGGTGGCTTATGATCTTTCAGTTTTGCTGTCTGAGACAGAGACTGACCGTGTAGCCTGGATATACCTGGAACTTGCCACGTAGCCCAGGAAGTGTTCAAGTTCCCAATCCTTCTGCATCAGTCAACTGAGTACTGGGACTACCAAAATGTGCCACCACCCCAGGCACGTTGCTTTGGCAACCTGTGTATAGTATTTTTAACCTAAACATGGCTCCACTCTGTGTTGTCACCACATCTGGCTTTCTTTTTCTAAGTCGTGATAAAAAGTAGAATCTTCAATGGTTTGGACACATATGGATATCTTGTAATTTGCATATTCCAGGCTTCTGCATATAGCCTCTGATGTTTTCTTACAGAACCCAAGCTGAGTAACACTCTGTGACAGGCTATGTCTACTAATGATAGAACATTTAGTAAATCTAGCTTACACTGATAGAGACATTACTTTGTGTCTCAAAACAGGTTGGTATTCCTGTTTCCAAAACATGAAAGAAAATGTAACCTTTTTAAAACACTTTTTGGGGGATTTACATGAATAACAAAATACAAAAAAATTATTTCTGATTTGTTCTAAAATTAGTTCCCTATATAAAGATAAATTGTGTATATCTATGTAAATATAAATATAAATTCACAGAATGGACCAGTATACCAACATCTAGATGTATATAATTATTTGCATACATGATTAATTCTTAAGTCATTATGGGCTGTTTTGTTTTACTTTTGACTTACTCCTCTGCACACATTAAACGTCAGCCAAAATGATTGCTGGGTTATATATCTCAAACCAACAAGAGGGCTGTTAATGTCATTACTCCATCGAACTAGCTCTTCCAATGTAATCTGGATACTTTTCTCAACATTTAATCTAACATCATAAAACATCTCAAAAGCCACAGTAACATGCCTGAAAAGGAAAAGTAAACTTGTTTGCTTATTTAAAAAAAGAATAATGATAGGGAACATTACTTGCTTCTCCTCTTAAGGTATTTCCTAATTTATAATGTCATTAAAATTTATTATAGCCATCTATTATATTGCCTATGAATAGGTAACACAGCTAAATGAAAGGGCTTATGGGCAAAGAAATGATCCATAAAGTTAAATTAAGAAAATATTTAATTCTGAAAAGAATTAGCATTTATCTACTTGTAGATCTAAAAACAAAATCTGAAATCTATTACAGTGAAAAATTAAAGGGTAAATGATTTTGTTTTGTCATAAACTTATCTGGATCTGATCAAGCATATCAATATATTATTTGTGATAGAAAAAAAGGTTTCTGATAGATAAGGAGTATTTTCTGAGCAGACCAAATTGATAAAGGAAGTTACTCATAGCAATATTTTAGCTCGGATATGCAAATATTTTGAAGACTTTACATTTTTTTCCTTTTCCAGACACATTAATGTGGCTTTTGAGATGTATTATGATGTTTGATTGCATGTTGAGAAAAATATCAGGATTACATTAAAACAACTCTCAGAAACTTTCCCTAATACATTCTTTTATTGTACTATCTATCCTTCCTCAGTCCTATCCAAAATATGGCTTTTATTTAGAAAAAATATAACTTCAGAGGTTTAATAGTTTTCTGTAGCACAACTTCAGGTGAAAATTATATTATATATCTCAAGAAAATATGATTTTATTTTCTCTAAAATATTCCCTATGGACATTTATATATTTAATAAGGATGACTAGTGCCTAATATATGACAGTGTGAGTCTGTGAATTGCCTTCTTTAGTGGCATAAACTACAAACACTTTTATTTTAACCCACAAATACATGGATATTTTACTATTTGTAGAAGGTAAGTTTATAAAAGCAGAGACCTAAAAATTTTACCCAAGATTTAATAATCTGTAAGGTCAAATCTAACCCAAAGAAATCTAAAGAAATTCTAAGGGAATGTGGCTACTACCTTTATAAGTAAGTTATAATTGCTTATTTATTTATGCATACTCCCAACTTTATAGTTCATAGGCTGTACCATTTAATAGACTATCGAGTGATTATTGATTGTAACTATTTCCATATCCTACCCTACAAAAATAAATAATAAGATACCATAAAATATATTGATTGATTATAAAGCTACTAAGAATGTGAGATGTAAACAAATTAATTTCTTCAGGTATGGTTTTTTTAAAATGGGAACTAGATGAACTAATATATTTAATTGTGTTTATGGCTTTAAATCTAAATCACCACAGGTATAATCATAACAAAAATCAGATTCATATTCCTGTATCTTGTTATCCATACTTACATGCAGGGGTTTGTCATCCATACCTATTTTGCATCACAGATGCATTTTAAAGGTACTTACTGTTTAAGTGTATAGTATCAGCTCATGTGATCTATATTAAAATGATAGTGATAATTTACAGTGCTATTTTAAAAATCAACTGAAATGAGGAAGCCCTTCTTGAGTCCCACTTCCTAATCCCAACAGCTTTAATTTTATTCATTTCCTGTGGACTTAAGCTCTTCTTTTATAAGAATTCCATTCTTCCATTTATGTTCCATAAAATGACACAAACTTATTTTTTTACATATGGAAACCCTAACCTTTCATTTGGCAACTGTAACAATCCCCATATCTGTCTGTCTGTCTGTCTTCTTCTTCTCCTTCTTCTTCTTCTTCTTCTTCTTCTTCTTCTTCTTCTTCTTCTTCTTCTTCTTCTTCTTCTTCTTCTTCTTCTTCTTCTTCTTGTTATCATCTCTGGTCCTCTCAACCACTCCTCAAATGGCATGATGTTAGACTGCCTCATTGATTTTGTTCCTACAGACCCTCTTGACTTGTCAGTCACTTTCCCTGTAATCAACACGCAGCTTCTACAGTGGGTTCATTTTAAAACAAGTGTGATGTAACCACTGGAGGACACGTGAAGCTGCTATTATTGCTGGTAATCCCCTATTTTTAGCAGATTAGTGCTCAAAGACAGTATTTGATACAACATCTAAATCTACTACAGTCTAGGCAAGCCCTCTTCTTACCTAGGAATATGACAGCTCTATTAAAGTGTGTCCTGGAGTCCATAAGTTGCATCATCCATAATTGTGCATTGCTTCGTCAATGGCAAGCCTAAGAAACCCTTATCATCCCACACGTTAATAAAAAACGCTCCATGTTTTTATTAGTTTTGGAAGAAACAAATTATTTTACTCCTAAATAAGGCAGCATTGTTTTTGGACTGTTTCACAGACATGGCAATAGCCTGTAGCAAATGCTTATTTGAATGATTTGGGGGATCTCTAAAGTGCATAATATTCACATGTTGTATCACATGTTGTACAACTATAAAATTCCCTTGTGTGTATTTACTACACAGTGTGGGAAAAGGCTTTAAAACATTTTCAGAGTTCTAGGGAGGTGTTCAAAGCACTGTCCAGGAACTTAACCAAATGCCTCTCATCAGGAAGATTTGAAGCTCTGCTCAGCTACAACACTCTGTTTAATGTGTTCCAAATCAAATAGAAAACCTAACACATGTAATTGGAATTATTAAGAAAGTTGTTTAGCTTGATTCTTTAAGGAGAAACTAATTACACTCATTTGCTTCGAGACATTGAAAACATCAGAACAGAAGTGTGTGTGTGTGTGTGTGTGTAAATTTAATGTTTGCTATTTAATTTTTATGAAGCAACCATGTTCATATAGTACATTTTCCAGACATTTCTCACAGTTTCTTCATAGATTTCAAAGTGTGCATGACAGTTTGATCCATCAGTGCTTGATTTGTTTTCATTAACATTTTTTTATTAAATTCAAAATAACCCAGAAAAAAAGCTAAAATTTTCATTTGTTCATAAAGTGTACCTTATGCATAAAATCTATAATATAAAACAAATGCTTTAACTTTCATAGAATATGTTTAATACTAGCTACTCCCTTTTGGAGTCATATTAGCGTTAGATGTATTCATTCAAACCTGAGCAGTTATTAGTTTTATTCTTGTTGTTTTGTTGTTGCTGTTGTTTTGTGTTGTTTTGTTTTGTTTTGTTTTAAGACAGGGTCCTGCTTTTCAGCCTTGGCTGGCCTGGAAATTCTTAGGTATATTGAAGTTGGCCAATTCACAAAGATTCTGCCTCTGCCTCTGCCTCTGCCTCTGCCTCTCGCCTCCTGCCTCTCGCCTCCTGCCTCAGCCTCTGCCTCTGCCTCTGCCTCTGCCTCTGCCTCTGCCTCTGCCTCTGCCTCTGCCTCCTCTGCCTCTGCCTCCTCTGCCTCTGCCTCCTCTGCCTCTGCCTCCTCTGCCTCTGCCTCCTCTGCCTCTGCCTCTCTGCCTCTCTCTCTGCCTCTCTCTCTGCCTCTCTCTCTGCCTCTCTGCCTCTCTGCCTCTGCCTGCCTCTGCCTCCTGCCTCCTGCCTCTGCCTCCTGCCTCTGACTCTGCCTCTGCCTCTGCCTCTGCCTCTGACTCTGCCATGAATGTTTGTATTAAAAGCATGACCTACCGTACCTGGTAATTTTATTTATTTTTGAGCTGAATTTTATTATTTTTAATTATTTTTGAGACAAAAAAAGCCGACCATTTTTCTTCTTCTCTTTCCTTCCTTTAACAATTCCTATGTACCAGCCCTTGATATCTCTCAAATGCATGATGGGCGGGCTCTATTTATTTACTTATTTTTAATGCTTACACACACACATACTGTACTAAAGATATAACTAGAATTTTATTTTTTGTGATATTTTTTAAATAACTTGATTTTGTTTTTAGAAATCTATAATAACATGAGGAATAAAAATAGCATTAGACCCAGCAGGGCAGCATAATGAGACACTACATCAAAAACAGATACATTAATTAAGTTAAGTATGATACAGGTAAAATTTTAAATAAGAAGTTAGACAAAATTCTCAGAGTAATGAAAATGAAATTCAGGTTTTAATTCATCTGTTCTGGTAGACAAGCCAAACTTTATTTCCTATTGGGCTCTTCTCTATTCTTCCAAGAGATCATACACACACACACACACACACACACATATATATATATATGTGTGTGTGTGTGTGTGTGTGTGTGTGTGTGTGTGTGTATGTATATGTATATGTATGCTATTTATGCTAATATATTTGTGCTAACATGTATATGCTAATATCCCCTTTCATGTTTTTATGTATACTTGTGCTCTATTCAATTAACTGGTTTTTTTTATTTTTAAGGTATAAAAGAGATAAGATAAAATAATTAAATCTCATATTATAACAGTGCACACCTACTTATTTTAAGCATTGAGGAAAGGCCATGAGTCTTCATTCAATTACAATTTGAAACTTGCAAATCAGTATTATCGATATGATTTGTTGATCTCATGACACTATGGTTTCGGTTCTTGCTGTAGCATTTCATGACTGACCATACCAGAGTTATTTTATAAAGTAAGAAGATTAATTTTCTGATATACCAAATATAATTTTATAATTAATTACTTTAAAAGATATTGATTCACCTACTTTAAAATTTTTGAAAAGGAATACAATACATGATAAAGTGACTACACGTGCATTGGGTAAAATGGACTTAGTGACGTCTCTCTTCCCACAGAGTATACAAAACTCCCTTATATTTTAGGTAGTACAAGTGAGACAAAACAATGACTTTAAGCCTTTTACTGAAACGTTTTGTGAAAACATTTTCTTCATAAGAAAGTTATTGTGATGATTTCAATCTTATGGATCCAAACTTCCAGTTACCATGATTTGGTTGTCTTAGTTTAACCTGAAATGTGCAGTTAAAGGAATGTGATTTTTTTCCTTAAGCCCTTAATTAGTAATTTTCTCTCATTGGATAAAATTAAATGCTACAGTTTTAAAAGAGCAAGTAAATACTTTTTAAAAAGTAACTATTGATAACCAGAGGCTATAAGGATCATGGCCACTTACAGAGAGCTTGTTGTGTGCAAGTCACTGTCCTGAGGACTTTGCATAAACTACTTTATTCAGCACTCACAAATGTCATCTGAACTTTTATTCTCATATCCTAAGTGAGGAGAGATGTTCCTAGAAGTTAATTCACTTGCCAAAAATCTGAAAGTGATTAAGTGGTAAAGTCAGAGTTTGAATGCAAACCATTATGTTAACCCTCAGATGTCCTCACATCCCAGGCCTCAGCTCCCCAGGAATCACATAAGCAAGGGCTTTTATATTCAGAAATCAGTTTAACCCTCAGAATAAAGGAAAACAATTATTATCAGTTGTGGTTCTAGTGTCTCCTGCGTTAGCGCCAGAAATACTTCTAAGTTTGGAAATAAAGACTCCAGAGGAAGTCTTTATTACCAAAAGCACCTTGCTAGTACATAGCACAGTAAATATCCCTGTGGTCCAAATGGAGCCTGACGGTGTGAAAATAGCAAGCTTTTGTAGGAATAATGGTTGGTAGAAAATATTCACACCTGAACAGAAAATATTTCCTTCAAATATCATTTTAAATACTTTAATTTTCTCAATTATAAATAAATGAGTATCTAATGTTGATAGGTTCATGCTCACTTTTTAAGTCCAAGTCTAAAACCATTTAAGTCTCTAGTTAGTTGGGTCTTGTTTACGTGCAGAGGTGTGTGTGTAACTTAATATAAACATTTCCTAGCTTGTGATCTACCTACAGAGCAGAGGATTTAGTCTAAATGATTCACATATCCCTTATGCCTAAAGCAGTGAATAACATGAATTTGTCGATTAAAATATAAATAACATTGGAAAACCAATATGATAAAATGATGGAAATCCAGTCTATTATAGAAGGAAACAGGGGAGGGGTCAAGTACTTAAACTGAAAGGATTCCATCTGATAGAAACTGCAGAATCCATCGACTTTACTGATATTTTATTTTGGTTTAATAGTAAAAAATATTGAAGTAAATCAGTACTCTCCTTTACATCTGTTTACTTTTTAATAGTTTGTTTACTATTACTGTGATAGAGAGGTGATTGAAAAATGGGTCATATTTTTTAAAGACTACATTGAAGACCTATAGAGATCTTGCATACCACACAGTTCTCTGCCTCAGAGGGTTCTGATAGAGGGAGGACTTAAGAAGGTCAAGGACCAAGTATTGCATGGGTGGGGAATGGACTTATCATAGACAAGCAGAATTCACTCAAACAATGAGATGTATTAGAACAGTCATGTCCTGAGCAACAATTAATTTAGTTGGATCACGGTGGTACCTGATATGGTCGGCCAAAGCAATGGACTTTTAAGAGAAAAGCTTTGTTTTGTTTTTAACTATATGACTGTGTGTGTGTGTGTGTGTGTGTGTGTGTGTGTGCCTGTAAGCATGTGGACACAGGTGTCCAAATGAGTGGAGTTGTGAGTCTTCAGACCTGGAGCTTGGGAATCAACCTCAAGTTTTTACTAAGTGTAAGCTCCAGTCTTGAACTCACAGAGATCCGATGATCTCTGCCTCCTGAATGTTGGACTAGAGGTGTGTACCACCATGTCTAGCTTTAATGTATATGGAGTGGTTAGTTGCTTGGTTGTTTGGGTTGGTTGGTTGACTGACTGGGTGTTTTGGCTGGTTGCTTGTGTGGTTGAATAATGTTTCTTGAATCCCAGGTTGACCTTAAACTCATAAGTTAAAATGACCTTGAGCTCTTATTCATTTGGCTCAGCTGCTGAGTGCTAAGACTATAGGTACAGACCACATACTTAGTTTAAACTATCTTCGGCACATTTAAAAAAAAAAAGTGACCTTAATGTATGTGGCTCGAGAAATTATTCAGCTCATCTTGTTCATTTGCAACAAAAGACATGCACAATTGTTTAAAAATATATCTTATTATACTCTGGAAAGTTTCAACACTTTTGAAATATTCTATATTATTCCTCAATAAATTTTAAAATGGTAGAATTTTTTGATTTGCAAATCAAGAAAGTCACATTTTAACGTCAAAAGTGAGCATTTCCTTGTGTAAATTTGAAAGACAATATTGCAAAAATAGCTCTTGATGCCTAACCTCAGAGAATGTGAACTCAAGTGGGTCTGTGTCAATAAGGAAGAAATATAATAACTGGGTTTAAATAACACCTGGGTTGTTCACATTTACTGATATTTCTAGAGTAAAATTACTACTGCAAAGTAATGAAAGCCAGATGAAACATGTACTTAAAACATATTCCCAGCATTAATTACTGTTTATGTCCACTATAGACATCTCTCTGCAAGGTACAGTGATTTTCCATACTTCAAAATCTGTATTTTTAAATCCTTTCTGTTTTTCTTGTATTTCTGTGTATGCTTTTGCTTCCCTGCCAAATTGTTAATTCTTTATTTCTGCCCTGCCTCCAACATTTTCCAGTTTCCAACTTTTCTGCAGTTAATACTTTTCTTCCCGCTGTAATTAGTAACAGTACCAAATTCAATGTCTTATTGCTCTGAGTTGGAGGATGCTATTTCAGTGCCCATTTCTCCCGTTATGTTTCTATTTTCAGGCTGCATGGTAGAAAACATTTCCTTTAGGCTGAAACTTGGAGGACCTAATCTTGGCATATTTTTTTTCAAAGAAACTAAAAACAGTCTACTCTATACTTTTAAGTTGAAGGAAAATTCTTCCCTGGCTTTTGCCAACCTGTAGTGTGACATCTGCTTGATTTCAGAGTTCCTGACCAAAAAGAAATTTAAAAATCACTAATACAGAATAGTATGAAACTTTGTTACAATGTTAATTTTATAGGCATTTATCAACTTCACTGTCAAAATAAATTCAGCACAATTACTCTGTATTGCCATGCTTTAGTATATAGCCAATTTATTCAAATGTTCAAATCCCTTGGAATTTAAAAGAAATTATAAGATCGCCATAATTTATGAAAGTGAAAAAAATAACTCCCCAGTGTTCTCCTAGACATACCATGTTCTCTTCCTGTCTCAGCTGTTTTCCTGCCTTACCGTATTGTGTCCACTGATGCACAAAGCTTTAAGTTGAAGCAAGTCAATGACAAAAGGATGCTAGGAAAGGGGATGGCTAGTCACTGTTGGAGGCCCTCACGAAGATACTAATTGGTGCCAGACCCTATTCAAAATGTTTTACAGAACAGCAAATAAGAACGAGGAGCCAAAAAATAAATAAGGTAACCAACAGTCAGGAACACAAAATAGAAACTAGAAACAGGGATCCAAGGCTAAGGGATGAAGACAAGTAGCAGCATTCAAAATGAGGGAATCTCAGTCAAGACTGATGCAGGGAACTTACTAAGTGCAAATGCTTAAATTCTACTGGAAAGCAGTTCACAGTTTGGTGTCTTTCTCTTCTACAGTCTGCAGTTAGTAGCTTCAAAAGGATGTAAACATAGTCTCACTCTTCCGTTCCTTATTTTATTGCCTTGGTGTACATTCCCTGCTCCCCTGAAGTAAACTGTAGAGTCTAATAATGGAGCTCACCACAGAGACTGTTTTATAATTATGTTTCTGATAATACAAAGAGTGACACCTGTTCACTTGGAAAGACAGTTTATTGTATGAATTAGGGTCAGCCTTAAACCACTCTACAGAAGCAAAACAAAACACTCTCAGCAGGTGTGTGTGTGTGTGTGTGTGTGTGTGTGTGTATAAATGAAACAATCATAACTGAAGAAGAACACATTGTGAATTTTAGAGTAAGTAGGGGACTTGGGAAGAATTGTAGGAGGAGGCAGGGGTGAAGTGATATGATATATACTATATCATATAAAGTATTTGTGTCTGAAATTCTAATAAGTATTTAAATGATGTTTTCAAATAGAACTTGTTGAAAGTTAGGCAAAATCAACATGGTTAAATGTATACCTCCTATTCCTGTGCCTCATTTCCTTAATGTGAGAAATGGAGAAAATTATGGCCCCTTACATAAAGCTATTGTTTTTTGTTAAGTAAGTTATTATGTAACTTTGGATAGTACATAAGGGTCCTGCAGTAACAAAAACTGTAAGGTATGACAGTTTCTCTCCCCATGATGTTGTCAATTCAGAGGAGAAACATATTCAAAACATTTTGCTTTGAATTCAACTAAGTTACCCAAAAAATATGAGGTGAATAAAATTTCACTAGCTCTGTGACCATAAACAAGCAACAGATAGCCATGCTTTTAACCAGGTAGAAATATGGTTACTGCTTTTAGATAAATTTTATAGTATACAAGATATACTAATGGAAGCATGTGGCAATGATTCAAATCATTTCCAAAATACTGGCCTCTGGAAAAGGCTGATGCATTACAGTTGCTTATTGGCTGCCCTGTAAGACACCATGGATGTGTTCATAAGCCAATTCCTTAACATAACTAGGTTTGTTTTATTCTAAGTTTTAAAAGGAAGGAGCTGAACCTGGTACTGACCAACAATCTTTTTAATGTATAAAATTTCACAATAAATTTAAGTAATTATATACAAGCAAGAAGTTCCTCAAATCATTTTTAAGAGAAATTTTAAGGACAAAAGAATACTGGGAAAGAACATTATTAATGGGCTGGACTTACAGAGAGGGTGTGAGTTTACAGTGGAACGGAATGGCTATTCTCACATTTGGAGCCAAGGTGATCTTGATACAGAACCACTAAGGCACTTATTGAGAAGACATTTCACCTGTGTTTCTGCAGCAACGGCTTATAAAGCATGTACCAGTAAGTAACAAGGAATAAAACAATGCATAGCTTGCTCCAGAAAATTCCCATGTCCTTTATCAAGCATCAACAGTGCAGTTCTAACACCATTATTCCATATCAAGACAGATTTCTTAAGACGATAAATAAAACTCATGTGAGTATCACAAAGTGTAAAAATGGAGAAAGCCTTATTGATCAAAAAGAAAACAATGAAAAAAGTGAAATATCAACACATTTAAAGATGAAAAATATTTCTTACCTTAATTTTTAAAATTGGCTGTACAACCATGTAGTTTTAAATAGTGCTCTTTGAGAGAATGAGTGATATTAAATGTGAAAAAGGAAGTTGGCAGACGAATAAAGTTTTGAAGTAGAGTTGAGCATTTAAAGGCCACATTTAACCTCAGTAGTTTGCATGTTGCACGAAATTATGGCCACAAATTTTATGACAGGCAACATATTGTTTTAAATTAATGAAGCAAATAAGCTTGAATACTTAAAGTACACAATAAAATTAAGGCATATTATTAAATGCTATTTCTTTTTTTTTTCTCTTTTTCCTTTCTTTTTCTTTTTTTGCAATGTATAGCAAACCCAAAAGGCACAGACCATGAAATATTTTTCAGTGACTGACTCTGAAAGAAAATAATAAAAATAAATGAATAATTTAGTAGATAAAAATTTGTTAAACATGGAAAAAGTTTTCTGGAGACTAGACTTTCACTCCTTACTATTGCAGTTGGTGTAATAAAACCCTAAGCTCACTCTCTGAATCAAGCCACACCCACTGCCCTGCGAGAGCATTCTGTGTCATGGACCATACCTGTGGGTAGCTGTCCGTCCTTGGTAAGACTGATATGTCGTACGTGGCAGCGAAATGGCTTTTAGCTTGCTGTATTTGGCCGTATCGTTCTCTTTTTCTCCACTTGGCCCTTCGATTTTGAAACCAAACCTAGTGTATTGTATTGGGGAAAAAGGAGCATAATTTTAGCTGAAGAACATTACATAAAGCAGACTTGACATTCAAATTTTCAAGTCAGAAAGAAAAACAGAGCTAATAAAAATTAACAATTTAAAAAAACTGAATTTCTATACATCCAAACTGAATCCACGTGTTTTACTTTCTCTTGTATACTGATATCATGGTACATCAGTGAGGCAACATAACTTAACAGAAAGAACCAAACCAGCCTTCAGATAATCCATTTATGTATGTGTGTGAGTGTGTGTGTGTGAGTGAGTGTGTGTTTGTGTGTGTGTGTGTGTGTGTGTGTTTAAATATGTCTGTGTATTAATTTGTGGACATAAAACCAAAAAAAGGCAAATTTGTAAATATAATCATCCTGTTGTCATGGTTACTCACTCATCCTCTAGGTGGATACAATGAGCCAGATAGACAATATGGTACCATACTCTCTTCCAGCCAATTCATAACACAATTATCACCCTTGTCTATACACAAATTATCTTTAAAAGGTGTAATAAGCCGAAGACTCTTCTGAATCATATTTAAACTTAAAGAATGCTATAAAAATTAAAAATTTGTATTTTATCTAAAATCGCTGACAGCCATAATACCTTGATTCTTTACAAACTGCAAATTAAGATTATATATCTGTCATAAGACTTGACAGGGAAAGTTCTACTTGACGCTAAGCTGTGGTTTTAAAGCACATAACTGCACTCATTACGTACAGTGAAAAATCGCTTATAAATAGTTAAGTAAGGGAGCAGATAGCACCAAGTGTCATGAATGCCTGAGTCAGTATGCCTCTCTCAGCTCATTAGCCTTTCTTTCATGATTTCCCTAATTATATCTTAGAAATCCTGGTCCATAGAACTATATCCCTAAAGGGGGGGGGGATCTTCATCCTTGCTTGCTCTTGAATTTTTTTTTCATTCTCATATTGCAGTATTTTAAAAGGAGAAACAGAATATTATATTTGACATGGAAGCTTTGATATATTTGAATAAGCACCACCTGGGCAGCATTCAGAAATCGCTCACTCCTCTTTACACAACTCTATGCAGATTAGAAATTAAGAATGAATAAATATGCATTGCAGAAATCTTTTCATTAAACTTTACTTGAAATTTGTGGATACATTTTCAATAGTAAATCCTAATTTTGTATATTTTATGTTACCACAACTTTTGCTGCTTACAGTTCACGGCCTACACATATATAACAATTTTAGTATTGTTTTTTGTAGAGTTTTCTGAAATTAAAGCAAGACGTTAAGAAACTATCTGTTATCATTCTCAAGTTAAATTACTAGTATCAAATATTGGTCCTGGTTTCCAGGAATGGAGACATCAACAGAACACATATTTTCCTATATTCTACACAGAGAGGCACAAAGAATATTCTGGAAATCATGTCTTTTTTTAAATAGGTGTGAATTTCTGCCCTTCTGTAGAGCGCATGAAAGAGAACAACATGAGTTAAAATGGATCAGGTTGCTCTCTCTGAGTGTCCTCGAACAGATATGAATCTGCACTGAAGCGGGAACATGGATGGAACAGCTGATTCATCTGCATGTAAACATATTTTTCTATGGTTACAAGTATAACTAATTTAAATAATAGTCACAGGACAGAAAACACATGCAGACCTGGTGTTAATACGAGACAAGTCTTGCCTTCTTAGTGTGAACTTTCTATGTTATTATTTTGCTGAACTGTGATAGGATTTCCATTTGTTTCAGTAAAGTCAAGCACAACCTGCTGCCTGTCATCCCAAGTCACTGTGTGTGGTCAGTGATGACAAGCGGACCTTACAAGCAAACTAACTATTAACAAAAGGAAAGAAAACACAATTTATACATCTTTCCATCATAAGCGTGTATGGAAGAGGGAATTCAATACTTTCCCACTTAAAGCAAAGCAATAAAAGTAAATGAAAAAAGTCCTTTCTTTTGATTTATTACTGTCTTTCAAATTAGTACTTATTACTTGACAACTAATAAAGTGTAATTTTAAAATATCAGCTCTACTTACAAGAAAATACTGCTGAGAAAGCATGCAACATTTTATCTAGATCTTTTTCTTTTTAGTTTTTTTAAAGAAATTAAATTCATTGAATTATAATTATTTGACTAAACAATTTCTAAATATAACCAAGGGCATGCAAAATTACTTAAACTGCATTATTAATATTTATGCTGAAAAATATGTATAATTACCTAGATCTTTAAAACTAAAATGCAGTATTACGTGCTGAAGTGGTTGGGCCTAAAGAAAACTCTAAATGAGCCATTCTATGTATCTTAAATCTTATTAGTAAAAATAACATATGATATATAATATATAGATACATATATATATAGTTTGTGCTCTTATTTTATTTTCCATTACAATAATTCCAACTAAAATAAAGCTATAGACCTATGGGATAGTATATAAATAATTTGCATATAACTGGTATATAATCTAAAATAAAATATGAATAGTTGAAAATAAAACAAAAAATAAATTAAATATATGTATTTATAAAGTAAGGATAAGTTTAAGGTTTTATTTTTAAATCACATGTATGTTAATTCTGGGGTTTTTTTTTTTAATGACTTCATTATTAACCTTCTGAAATACCTCCTGTCCCTATACTTAGTAAGTTTTCAAAATTTTTGCAAGTATAAAGAAATTTTTATTGGCCAATTTCCTCACATGTTACTTTGGTACAAGTCTTAGCTGAGAATGCTTCTTCCTTTTTGACAAAATACAAGTATTTAATTATTCTAACATTATCCCACCCTGAAAAGCCCTGCCTTTTGGTGCCTACCTGGACCCTGGCCTCAGTGAGCTCCGTTCTCAGGGCAAGTTGTTCTCTGACATATACATCTGGGTAATGGGTTTTCTGGAAAACTTTCTCCAGTTCCTCCAGCTGCAAACTGGTAAAGGTAGTTCGGTGTCTCCTCTTTTTGCTGCTGGATACATTGCTGTCACATTTGTCCCCAAGTTCATCCAGTTCGCTCTTCTCTGGCATCCCTTTCACGGGAGACATCCTGAGATTGTTGCAGTTATCCATTGCTCTATTCAGCTCGGTGTGAAGGGGCTGTCCTTCCACTTTGGTGATTCCATAGTTCACTGTACTCGGGAAGGAAAACAGCGATACTCAGGGTGGTGAAACATACTTTGATGAAGCAATTAGTGTGAAATAATTTAGAGCATCAGAAAATAATAACAGCTAATGATTTATTTTGCCAGTATTAATTCTATCATCACATGATGTGCAATGCATTATTAATTCACTGTGGATCGGATTTAAAAAGAGTTCTAAACGTGTACGTGAACTCAGGACTTGTCAAAGTCCACAGATCTATTTTATATGGCTAATGTACTGTTTATGCATATAGTTTATAATCAAATTAAAATAGTCAAGGGAAAATTTGCTCCAGACTTAAAAAAAATCTAAACAGCCATGACTTTTTAAATATGGATGTACAAAACTTATAGCATATACATCTTTTTACATATGACAAAATTAAAGTCCTTCTGGTCTTCAGAAAAAATTTACTTCAAATTTAAATAGTATCTCTCTCCCAGTACCACCCACATCTTACAAAACAAAGCTGTGCAGAGACTGCAATGAGGTATGAATCCATTACATTGTACACATTCTAGTTCAATGAGTTAGTCGTGACTGAATTTAAGTTTTCTTCAGAAAGAGATCTACTATTTTTTTAATCCTTATCAAGTTCTGAAAGTACCTTTTACTAGAAAAGTATAAGATTTAAATACATTTCTTTACATTAAAAACGACTTCCATTCCTTGAAGACTTTATACTTCCGTTTAACTAGTGCATAGTTAGGACAATATATATATATATATATATATATATATATATATATATATATATATATATATATTGTTTACTCTAGGTACGCTTAGAAATGAAAAGCACAAAAATACAAAAATAAACAAGATAAAATTTAAAACAACAGTTTGCATTCTGTCAAGAGTTATGTCAATTTTAATAATTTACTTGAGATCGGAGTTCAAGCTTGCAGCATGACAGGAAACATATATTGCATCATAAAAATTTACAGACAGATACAACGAACATAAGGAAATAGTGCAGTTTGGGCTTGTGTTGTTGTTGTTGTTGTCGTTGTTTTGTAAGAAAAACAAAGTTAACCCAACCAGAAGAGTGATTTCCCAGGACTCATCTATTCTTATTTGCTTCTTTAAAAGAGGGTGGGGGGTGGTGGGGGGGAGGGGGATTCCTCTTAACTGTTTGAAGAACCTTTTTATGTGTTCCACGAATACATTGAATTTTATTGTCTACATAACATATATTGCACATCGATTTTATGCAAAGGAGGATGTGCTGTAAAAATAAATATGAAGACAGCTATGACTGATCAACAATAAGGTTTTGTCTTCGCAGACAAGAGTTAAAACCCGGGAACTGCGGCAATTAGAGGGGGGAGGGGAAGCCGCAAAGACGCTGGGGGCAGGACTGGAGAAAGACCGCTTTTTCTTCAACGTAGCCGATAACCATCCTTGTTCATTTTATTCCATATTTTCCAGTTAAAAATTCTTCCCAACAGGGTGATGAACATTTAAAAGTAAATGAAGCACTCCAAACCAATCACCATTCCTCTTTTCCTTTTCCCCGACAATTTAAAGCACGGTGGGGTTTCTCTAGCAGTTAACGCAGGCCACTACAAAACCATTTGTAAAAATCCTGTCAGTTCAAATAACTTCAGGCACGCATCTAAGAGAGCCGAAAACACTTAACACCACCGAAATGAAGCCAGGAAGCCAAAAAGTTCTTGTATGTAATATTGGTTGTTCCAGTCTTTCCAAATAAACGATTGAAATCCACTAAAAAAAAAACACGGGCATTTATTATGTGCATTTTTTGTTCTAACCGGCCAAGTCAAAAGTCGCCCTCTGCACTGAATAAAACGAGTAGAATGTGAGATTCGTTTAAAATCTGTATAGAGTGTTGTGCGAATCAGCTCCCGAAAGTGAAAAGGTCTTGCCAGATTTTTGAACCTCCATTAAAATAGGGGGCGGTGGCTTGTTGTAAATATTTCACACTTAATTCGTTTGTTGTTTTAAAGCGCCCCGCTTCTTTCCTTGCCATTTAAGGGCGGCGTATACACCATGATAAGGAAAAGTCCTCTTAGAATCATAAACCTGTTTTAACTGTCGGGATGTGAAATGATAGGGATTGCACTGGGCTACAAGATAGAAAAAGATAGATGGTTTGTTTTGATAACATTTTGACTTGGAGATAGTCTGGCATTCAGAGTTGAAGATTCTGTCCAGAAACACTCCGAAAGGCTCCTTAGGTGACATTTTATGTGGAAGAAGAAAAACAGACAATGCAGAATCCCCAAGTGAGTGGTTTTTATCCGGAATGCTTTGCCCAAAAGCTAAAATGATTAGGTTTTTTACCAAAATGTATGTTTGCTCATCACAAACGCAATAAAGAAGTAAAGAAAATCGGCAGAAACTTAAGTTCACACAAGCTAATATATATATAGCAACAGAGAAATACAATAAAAATGTCGTCACTCCTAGGACATTAAAAACGGTTTCGTAGCTTCCCACTCATGCACACATAAAAGAGCTCAAAGATTTTGGTTTTCCTGACCACTATGACATCTAGTGATGGATTTCACATCCCCGAGCCCCGGCATCCTGGAGGGTTCACAGCGGTGGTGCGGTATTTTAACTCAATTATGACTTATTTGGAGTCCTGTTAACCTACACTGTGATCCTGGTCAGATCCTTCTTGTCCAGTTGTGAACTCTATCCGAAAGTGAAATAGAATCCGGCAGGATTTAGCTCTGGACCCCGGCCGGTTGCGGGAGTCCCAGAGTGCGCGGCGCCCGGTCCCCAGCAATCTGGATTCCTCTTGCCACATTTCTTTACTTCGACCCGCACCGTACCTCACTTCGGGGAAGGATGGCTGAGACTGGGGCTCAGTTTGGAGCCCTGGTCAGGCCGCTAGGGAGTAGGGATTAGGATGGGGTTGGGGGCTGGAGGTCAGCCGGGGTGCTGGTGACTTACCGCTGCTGTCCTGACAGGGCGAAGTCCTGTCCAGGCGCACGTGATGCTCCGCTCGCGGCAGCGGCCCGAAGGCCTGCACGCATTTGCCAGCCGTCGCTTTGCCGTAAAAGGACTCATTGTCCAGCGTCTCCATAACGTGCTCCAACGCGCCTCCTGTGCCCATGTAAAAGTCACTGTTTTTACTTGGCGGGCTCTTCAGGGCAAACTTCTCGCTCAGAAACTCCATAATCCTGGAAAGGCTGTCCGCGAGCTCTCCGGGGCGTGCGGAGGCTGGAGGGCGCGGAGGGAGGAGGGAGCAGTGGGCGGGAGTAGGGAGGGTCAGAGAGGAGGGAAAGGGGAAGCGAGACCTGCGACGCCAGGAGCTGCCCAGCTCCCAGACTCTTAATACGTCCCGGCTGCAGAAGGGGCACCCGAAGTTGCTTTTATATCTTGAAACTCAGCTGGGCTCCTCCGGCAACCTCCCAGTCCTAATGAATATGAAAATAGGCAAGGACTAACTCCACCCCAGGCCCCCTCCTCCCCCACCCCACCCCCATCTTCCCTCCTTACCCAGGGTAGGGCGCGTCCCCGGCCTAGTTCAGACAGACAGTTCCATTTCAGACAAATGCCAGGAGAGACAAGGACACCCAGAATCGTAGTCGCCTCGACAGTGGGACTGGCATTGCCGAGGAGCCTGGTGAGAACGCAGAGCGGTTAACGCTCCACTCCCAGAGGCCTTGCCGGGCCATCTCCCCCACCCCCGCTACCCCCCACCCCCACTCCCCCAACACCCGCTGTACACCCCGCCCCCACCCCAGCCACTCACTCCCAGAAGATTTAGAGGCATCTTAAGAACTTGAAAGGAAGTATTGCTCTAAAGAGCTTTTATTTCATCCGTAAATCGTTTACATGGAAGATCCACATTAATCTGAGCCCAAGACGCCGGATACAGCGGCGGCTGTTAACCGGCTTGCTGGAGGTAAAGGGGCCGAGGTTGCCTCTAACCTAAAAGGCTGGCGTCGTGGCGGCCGCAGCGCTCTCCCTTACAAGGCCCTGGCCTTCTCGTTTGCTGTCGGATGCACCGGAGTAAGGATGCAGTGGCATCTAACGGAATGGAAGGTTGAGGGAGAGTCTTTGAATATTTGATTTTACCAATACCAAACAATAACCACCTCATTCTTGGTCCACACGAATCATTAGGACAAAATGTATTGTTGTTGTTGTTGTTATTATTATTACTATTATTGAAAATTCATAGAGACAAGTGGCCCTGAAACCCCTTTCTTAGTGGAGGTCAGAGGAACTCATCACGCAAAACAGCGTTGGGAGATGAATGCGGTCAGAGTGTTTTAACAAAAGTTGTACTATATACAGGTTTCAAGAGTTGGGGCGGTGCCTTCGAAAAGAGTGTTGCAGAAGCTAGTGGCTCCGCGGACTGGGGTTGGACTCACAGTTGCGGACCCAAAACCCTTCCTTGGTCCAGCTGACCGGGATGCTAGCGAAGGTAAAACGGCGCTTTGGAGATGAAAACCATTCTGCTTGGCCTTGTGCCCCACTTCAGCTTCTGAGGAGCCCGAGGCGTCTGAGGCGGGGGAGGGAAAAAAAAGAGTTCCTTGCCTTGGGCACACTCAAGAAGCCATTTGCAATAGATCAGCCAAGCTTGCAAATTTGGTGAAACTCCCCTACAAATTATGGACAAGGGAGGTCTCTGCCCACCGATCCTGACATAACCTTCCTCTCTCACCACAGAGGCCTTCCACAGCGGCTGCCCCTTTTCTCCGGGTTACGTTGGCAATTACAGCAGAGCCTTAGTCACTTCGGGTAACCTCGCCGCTGCGGGTGGCCTAGCCCTTTTCAGTCGGGTGTCTGTCCGCCAAGGTTCGGAAATTTCCACATTCTTCTTCGTCCTCGATCCACAGGTGGGACCCTCATTGACGCCCGACCTGGACACAGCTTGCGAGCAAAGATCCCAGGCACAATGTTCTGCACAACTGTTGCTTAGCACTGCCCCAAAGGCGGGGCTGCCAGTGAAAAATGAAGATTCCATCCGACAGGACCTGAGAAAAAGTGTCAGGAGCAGCAGCCATGTTCACCCGGTTCACCACATTTCCTCCCCAAGAACGGACCCTTTGCTGAGCTACCACCAATTGACACCGTTTTGCCTTTTAACGGGTTCTATGATATTTTTAATTGTTTTCTCCGGAGCCTTGAGATAGCACCATCAACAATGAACTGACGAACTTCCAAGAGTGCGGGGGGGGGGGGGGGGGAGGTTAAAGAAAAGCAGGGACTGTCCTGGGCTCTAGCGGAAGGGGAGTCAGGGCTCTAAGATGGGCATTCTCCGAAGTGCGAGGCGTTGCTTGCTCCACCTTCTCTGGGGTGGCCTGCAAGTGGGGAGGAAAAACCCAGGAAATGTGTGCATCAAGTTTGCTTACAAAGAGAGAAGCTGTATTCTTCTTGACCCTTTATCAGATTGTTCCTGGTGGAAGGTAGACTGAGTTGAGTTGGCCACTCATTCCTTGTTAGCTTGGTCAGTTTGCAGGATCTCCCTTTTAAATCTATCTTACCTCTAAATATTCTGAAAGTCTGCTTTGCCCTAATAAACGCGAGAAAGAGGAAAGAAACAAACAACCTTTGATGGGTCTTTCAAATATTCACAGCGGCAAGCGCTCCTATGACTGATGAAGAACTATGCAGAGAATTCTCAGTTATAAACGTAGCTATGTCATGGAGCTTTGTCTGTCTGTTTATAAATATGCGTTTTAGGAGCCCCAAATTCCCTGAAAAACATTCGGTGTCTTTTAAATCAAAGACATATGATACAAGCTCTCCAGCACTTGTATACCAATAGACTAGGTCCGATTTAGGGGGAAACTTCTGTGTAGTCCGGGTCAACTGCAGCTTCGGAAGCCTTTTCCACCCCATTACCCAAACCCACTTTTGACCGAAGTGGTTTCAGGGGTGGGGTCCAAGGTGTCACCCACCCACTTCAGATCCCGGAAACCTCCTGAAAATTCAAATCTATTACACGGAACCCCCTTGCGTTTTGTGACATGTAACCACATGAGCCCATAACAGAGGCAACAGTTAATGGCAAACTCCCATAACGAATGCATAATCTGCAGGTTTTGGCAAGAAGCTGGGTCTTTGGTTGCCAAGAGTTGCATTAAATAAATTTTGAGGGGTTGAGATAGAGTTTATAGCAATGACACAGCCCTAGCCAGTTGAGCATTAATATTAAATTTAGGATACTAATTAAGGCAATAATAATTGAATGGTTTCTGGAAATCACAAAGAAGTGGAATCGACTGGGAGGTCACTGCACCTGGGCTGCGCTGGCCTGATGTTTTGGGACATAACACCAAATATAGACTGAAATACTTGGATAAGTGCTCTCCTATATATGTAGAACCAGCATGCCACCCACTCAGTTTTTAAAATTAGCTGCTACTTCTAGTTTTTGCACCATCCTAACCCTTCCTGATTTTTAACCACCTAAAGTAAGCGGTCAACTGGGAAGGGGGAAGAACCAGTTAAGTATGAAGTAAGGTGGCTTTTTTTTTCCCTCTCAGCCCCAGCCTGTTATTTCAAGCTTCCCACTTCACTTAACAGTTCTGCACATACTTTGCACTTCACAAACCTTGTGATCTAAAGTCAGGATTCTCTTCCTTCTTTTTACTTAACCCAATCTGTCAAAACTTTTTCTTATCTGCTTTTTTTTTTCACGTTTGAATTTTGAGGGTAGTGTATCCACAGAGATTAAGGGACATTTCTTTTTTTTTAAGCCTGAAAGCATGCCGGACATCTCAGGATTCCAGCCCTCTGGGATCCCTGGGAGTTTCATAGCCTTTGCAGGAGTCTCAGCACCTGCAGAGGACTTCAGGGTGGAGGACCAAGAGATCTGGAGAGGGGTAGGAGGAGTCTTTGGGCTAAGGCCTTGGCTGTTTGCTCCTCTGGTGATTAAGATCTGTCTGGTCGGCTAAAGCATTCCTCTGCTTACAAACACGGAGAGGGAATTTCGTGGAGAAGATTGCTCCCTTCGCATGTCACACCTAATATTGTTCCTGCAGCTGGCAGTCTCCCATACAGACATGTGATTTGGGTGTTTTTGAAGTTTTGCTTGCTTTCCCTTTAAGGAATGAATATCAAAATAAAATCAAGAGCTAAAGCTATTTGAAAATTCTATTGAAATTATTATTTTACACTCTTCTTCAGGAGTACCAAATTAGAAGTTTAGGTGGGTGATTTACCAGAAAGGGCAATTTGACTCATTTCACTTAGAAAGAGAGAGAGAGAGAGAGAGAGAGAGAGAGAGAGAGGGAGGGAGGGAGAGACAGACAGACAGAGAGACAGAGAGAGACAGAGAGACAGAGAGAGACAGAAAGAGAGAGAGATTTACAGATTAGAACTGCTTTGAATGATTCTCTTCCCTATGCAAATGTAATTTTAATTTTGGACATGAAAGATACTTCTACTTACATCAAAGCTATAGCAAGGATAACATGTGGACCCTTCTAGTTTTTTTTTTTTCTTTGCTCACATAATGAAATATAATGCTTATATGGTAATAGTGGGCATGTCAAGATAAGATTCCCCAAATTTACTTTTAGCACTTTCATATTGTAGGGAGAGTTTTGGGCTTATGGGTAAAGCATGGGGTAGAAGGACATGCATGCATGCTAAATCAGGCAAAGTATACCAAATGTAGAAAAGCAATGGTCTGGAGAAGAAAGGAGGAGCTGCTGAGAGAGAAACTCTCATGAAAAAGGACTAAAATAATTGAATGTCATGTATCATGGCAGGAAGCCAGGTGGCCTATGTTTATGTGTTCTCCTTCCCTGGCTTCATCTGTAGTCTTCCTGCAGTTCTGTAGAGGAGTGATACAGACATATATACTGCATCAAAGCAGCTTGGTAGCTTACACACACATGCCCACGCACACGCACACACACACACACACACACACACTACTGGGGAGAGAGTGAGGAGAGAGAGCGATTTAAAATATGTCTCAAGTTATAATAATCCCTGGAACACTTGCCTACAGACCTACAGACAAGTGTTGAGTTTGTCCTGTTTGAGGAGCCTTGAGTCGTACACAATAATGCTGTGAATGTTAAATGAATCTTGAAGTCTTTCAACTGTGTGGTTACAAAGCCCCCTGACATTACGAATGATGTGTATCTTGACATAATGGTAATATTACTTGGTATTTCAAAGAAACTCACGAGTTTTCAGAGCGATATATTTGTTCATGAATTTCAGCTGGTTCCAGGAATAGCTTTTCAGAATTGACTTTTCATCAAAAGAGAGGGAGTGGCATTGAGTTTAGTTCTGTGGTTCTACAGGATCCAAGTTAAATTTAAAAGATTCCAGTGATAATCTGACTTATTTAGCAACTGGTAATATTAAAGGCATTTGCTTCTATTGTGTTTCATTATGATTTTATATATATATATATATGCATATATATGTGTGTGTATGTATGTATGTATGTATATGTATATATTTACATATATATAGTAGCTACACAATAATAGTTTATTTTATTATATAAAATAATAGCTATGTTTGAGATAATAAAGATAACTAACTCCATTTCTTTTTAAAATTGTGTTAGTTGTTCTAAAGTGTTCTGGACATAGAAGATTGTTGAAGTTTTCACATGACATTTATACTTTTAAGTGGTAAAGAAATTCAACTAAACTCAATTCACCAATCCCAGTTGCACTATTAAATTATTAATCATTCAAAACTTACTTCCTAATATCATATTTGGTAAACAATTTGCTTACATTTCAATTCAGTACATTTTGAGTTTACTTTCCTTAGTGATTTTTTTTGGGGGTATGTCTTAAAGACAGACATGCTTATTTTCATGAAGCTATGTGTGAGTATCTGTAAGCTTTTTAATCTCTCATGTGCAAACTTTTTAAAAAGAAATCACAGTATAGATTTTGAGCTCCGTTGACAGATGTTTCCCCTTTGCACTAGAATTAAACTACATTAAGTGTAAAGTCTACGGTCATTAAAACAAGTCCATGAGGGTGAGCCACATAGGCAAAGTCAAGGCAGGTTCAAAGAGAGAAAAACCTTCTCCTGTCTGAGTACCTCCCCTACCAGGCACCTCCATTCCTCTGCCCTTTGACTCCACTCAAGAAGACAAGGTTTGGAAGCTGAGATGGTAAATTTGGCACTGTTTGGTAGGCCTGACATTTACTGGAAATCTAACAACTTCTTAATCATGGTGTTTCCTGCTTCATAAACCTAAGGACAGTGACGACAAAGATGGCAAGAACACAATTGTTACACCAGGGTTTATTTCTAGAGGGAGAGTAAAAGGGGAGTGCTCAGAAAAATCAATAAAATAAAAGAGAGAGAGAGAGGAGAGAGAGAGAGAGAGAGAGAGGAAGCTCAATAGGCAGGCTTCTCTCTCCTCAAAACTGCCTTGCCTCTCACAGTGAGAGCATTTGGATAAGTGATTTTTATCTTGCAGAGTTTTCTAAGTAGAGTTTGGTAAACAGAGGTCTCCGGATCTGTAGGAGGTGCATGCTGGATAGGGAGCTGCAAGGAGAGTCCCTCTCTGAGTGAACTTGACCCCTGAGCCCAAGCCCTCACCTGGTAGCTTGCCAGGTCTATCTGATTATAGTTCTTAGAGCTTGTTACCTCACGGAGTTGGAGGTGAATCTACTACACCTGGTGCTCACCTGAGTAAGACTCGCCCTCCAGGATAGAATAACCTCCCTCAGGAAGTCTTGAGCAATGGAGGTATTGATCATCTGAAGTAGAGGCAAGGTTGCCAAAAGCAGTCTAGAGTCGCTAGGCAACCTAGGCAATGTGAACTGCAACCAGAGAAGCGTCTTTGTATAAGCACGCAGAAGGGGGGTCTCTTGAGTGAAAGGAGCGGAGTTTCCGCTTCCAAATGGAAACTTGAAAATGCCTCTTCTTGAACAAGAAAGAAGTTAGTGGTTAACCGATTTGTTGCTAGCATTGCATAAGCGGTGCTCCCCGCCTTTAAAGTCTAACTCCTGGAAAAACAACATATTTTAAGCTTTCCATCCAAATATTGATGTTGGCAAACAGATAATCTAACCGTCCCTTGGCAAAGACAGTGCCGTTTTTGTTTCACAGATTAGGAATCAGAATTAATCCACATACAGGAATTCCTGCAGACTTAGAAATGGCAAAAGGAGGAGGGACGCAGGTATGTTTGACAGTAGCTCCTTAGCAGCCTGGGTATTTGCTTGTGTGTTTATGGATGCGGTGAGTGGAAAGATAAGTTCCCTAAATTCACATACCTTCACCAGATCAGACAGTGGATCCGCTCTCAGCACTTCGGGAAGCCAAGTTTTCTGCGAGTCTCCTTGCTGTTTCTGACTTAATTCTGAAATGCAGGGTTTCCTCCCCTTAGCTTCTAAGATTGTGCTCTCAAGTAAAAATTTCTTAACATCAGCGAAAATTTTCTGTCATTTTTCATTCAACAGAGCTGACATTTTACCTTTACCAAGGTGCTGTGGGTGGTGCCAAGTTTTCTACAAAAGAGGGGTGCCCCGATCGCCAGGGAAATGTGTCATCTTTTAAATTCTAGCACCACGTGCTCACAAATGTACTCTTTTATCAAGTCAAAAAAAAAAAAAAAAAAAAAGTAGATGGAGTCCTGCTTCATAGATGTTCTCTAAAACCACACAAGCTTGAACGCAAACTTGTTTATCATGAGCAGTCCCAATATTTACTGTTGCTCCTGTAACCACTAAGGTGACAATATTTATAAGATACCAAAAAGAAAGAAAATCCTTTAGACATTTTTTCTTCTCATTTTCTTGCTTGGTTTTCACACTCGTGCAGTAGCAAACCCATTATAATAAGGAGGATTTTAATTGTAAAAGCGACTGTTTGGAGAAAATGGCTTTAATGCAATTAGTTATAGGGGAACCTAACTCCAATAGTGTGTGCGTTTCTGATTGAGGTTCTTGGAGTTCTTTCACACTGTATTTGATTCATATGTGCTACTTTTGGGGGGAGAATTATACAGCCCGTCTTTCTCTGTGTTAGGATTGGCTCAATAATTGAATTGAATTAAGCAAATCTAAGTAACTCATTGTTCTATTTTGAGTAAGAATGCTCTTTAATCTCGAATTCTAATGTTAATAAATCTTGAACACGGTCTTAGCATTTTAAAAGAAATGCAAATCTTGGCAAAAAGAATTAAGGGAAGAAACTTTAAAGTACTTTTCATTTTTAAAATGAAAGAAAGTGGGCTGTGTCTCCTTTAAGGTATGCAGGTCTCATGGCGTATCTAACCATTTAGATCACAGTTGAACCAAAGCACTTTTAGGATGCAAGGGGATCTTTACAATTAATTATGCAACGTTTTAGCTCCAGAAGTAATAATGGATCAAGTAAACTCTCCTACTTTTCTGTAGCTTTGCTGTTGATGAGCATTAAATTAATTGAAAGTCAAAGGATACTCTTTTTAGATAGTGTGTTTGTTTGTTTATGCTAATTAATTTTTAAAAAAAGATCTTTGGGAGAGGAAGGATGGCCTAATGTAATCAGTGGAGAGAAACACCAAGTTGTAAATTAAGGTTCAAAACATAAAGGAAAAAAAAAAGCTTGTGAGGTTCTGAACAAGGAAGGTCCTAGGATACTTCAAATCTACCCTGTGACTTAGTTACTAAGCCAAAACAAATTTTACTTACCCTACAGGAACAGAAATGAAATTGGTCACAGAAGAAAGTTCAGATCCATACTGTAAATCATGCTATGTAGAAATCTTACGCTGAGAGATACTTTGGAAAATGTTTTTGTCGACTAAAGTCAGGATTTAATTTTTTTTTTTTTTTTTTTTTTTTTTTTTGGTAGTGGCTGTGACTGAGTCAAAAAATAATTTAAAAGTCTACCCTAAGAATGGTTGAGGGAACTGGAGATTTTTGACCCAGGAGAAGATACATGGATGGATGATTAAATGCTGGACAGCTTTGGATCAGAAATAAACTTTTTTGTGTTAAAAAAGTTTTTAACAATTAATGATCCCTATGGCTATAGTGGGATAGCTCTCATAGCTGCACACTACTGGAGATTTTATAGTGGTGCATATGGGTTGTATAAATGTCTTTAAAATCAGTGTTTCCAAATGATATTCTTAACCCTTGAAGACATGTCTATCTATGGAATGGCTTTGCAAGAAAATCAGAGTACCATTGTTTTCTAAATTAGGATCAACTTTTACTAAGAAGAAAAAATGTTTTTCTGCCACTAGTAATTTCAAAATATGTAACATTTGAATGTCCTATTAATAGATGTTTGAATCTCTAATGATATACATGTTGGTCATAATAGAAGTTCATATCTATTAACCCATTGTGCCAAAATAGTAATAATTATGTGAGGGCTAGATTCAAAGTCGCAGCATGTATATCCAGATTTTACCACCTGTTTGCTGAGGATGATGGAAAAGCAATATCAATGTTCTGGTTCTCCATTATTGTGTGCAAAATGGGGATAATTTCCATCCCAGGGTAGAAAGTGAATATAAAGACAGCTAATATGCTTAGCTATGTAGGGCAGTGATCAGTTTTATTTTTTAATGTAATTTTCAAAATTGATGATGGAAAAATCACTCAATGAAGTCTATGAATCAAGAGGATATAAGCTAATGGTGATATGAAATGAAAATGGTTCACTGAAGAAGCAGTGTAATTCAACCATTAAAGAAAATGAAATTTGCCACACATGGTGATACAAGACTTAACTCCCAGCACCCAGGAGGCAGGAGCAGGTAAATCTCTGTTTGAGACCAGCCTAGTCAACAAAGTGTGTCCCAAGACAGCCAGGACTGTTACACAGAGAAACCCTCTCTGAATAAACAAGACAACAACAACAACAAAAGAAATGTATAATTAACTGGGCTTACTGCACATGCTACAGTTGTATAAGTTAGTCTTCTCCCTGGGACTCCTGACAGTGGAAGCAGGGGCTGTCATTTTACTCTGTTGCCTGCCTTTGGAACCCTTTCCTCCTACTGGATTGCCTTGTCTGGCTTTAATAGGAGAGGAGGTGCCTAGTCTTTTGCAACTTGATATGCCATGGCTGGTTGAGATCCATGGGAGGTCTGCCTTTTTTTTTTTTTTTTTTTTTTTAAGAGAAACAGAGGAGGAGTAGATTGGGATAGGGTGGAATTAGGTAAAGGGGAGGAGCAAAGAGGGGAAGAGGGAGGGAAACTGTGGTTGGGATGTAAAAATAAAAGAGAGGGAGGGTGGGATTTAAATCAAGAATCATACATAGGAAACACATTTCATAATATTGTTACGTCCAAGGTATGTGTGCACAGTGTGCAGTTAGGCACTGAGATATGTGTACCATGAAAATAAGTGTACTTGCTGCCACTTGCTTTTCAGTTAGGATATAAACATTAAGTGTTGCCTGTAACACACATTTTCCAAGACCTTTGTCACTCAAGAAACTAGTGTCTTACTCTTAGCTTTGTTAACTATCCCTATAACCAAAACCAAATGCAATTACCACACAAGGGCTCAGTTTCTACAACAAGCTATCATTGTAAAACTTTTGAAAAATACTACATTGATTTTTTTTGGACAAAATGTATTGCTTTAAGATGTTTCTCTGTACTAAAGGTATCACTCTTCTTCTTTTTTAAAAAAAAATTATTACATATTTTCCTCAATTACATTTCCAATGCTATCCCAAAAGTCCCCCATACCCTCCCCCCCTCTTCCCTCCCCATCCATTCCTATTTTTTTGACCCTGGCATTCCCCTGTACTGGGGCATATAAAGTTTGTGTGTCCAATGGGCCTCTCTTTCCAGTGATGGCCTACCAGGCCATCTTTTGATACATATGTAGCTAGAGTCAAGAGCTCTGGGGTACTGGTTCGTTCATAATGTTGTTGCACCTACAGGGTTGCAGATCTCTTTAGCTCCTTGGATACTTTCTCTAGCTCCTCCATTGGGGGCCCTGTGATCCATCCAGTAGCTGACTGTGAGCATCCACTTGTGTGTTTGCTAGGCCCCGGCCTAGTCTCACAAGAGACAGCTATATCTGGGTCCTTTCAGCAAAATCTTGCTAGTGTATGCAATGGTGTCAGCATTTGGAAGCTGATTATGGGGTGGATCCCTAGATATGGCAGTCTCTAGATGGTCCATCCTTTTGTCACAGCTTCAAACTTTGTCTCTGTAACTCCTTCCATGGGTGTTTTGTTCCCAATTCTAAGAAGGGGCTCTTCTTTTCCAAATATATGTGTTAGAGGAGTATAATCAATAGGCAGCATTCAGAGATGGAGTCTTTGGAAGAAATCAAGGTGAAGTTAGGTCAAGAGGAAGAGTCTCATGATGGGTTTTTTACCTTTAAGAAGAGATGAAGGTTGGAGAAAGTATTTTCCCACTCTATGTAGCCCACAGCACAAAAATGGCTTCCTTCAAACCATAACCAAGACTCCAGCAGCACTTTGCACTGTGATGCTCAGCGATGCTTATCCACAACTATGAGAAGTAAAACAATCTGTTGTTTCATCCCTTAGGTCTGTGGTACTGCCATGTAAGATAAGTGCCTCCCAATGTTTGGAAATACTGTTAGGAAACTTTAGCTTTTTCCCAGGCATCCTGGGTTTAGAAGCAGCACAGATTGCTTGAAAGACTCAAGGAAATCATATGTGGGGTAGAGTTCTTCACTCAGATTTAAGCATCAACATATAGAACTCTTACCAGAGTTTTAAAAGTTAATAATGTTCTCTGTATATCATTGGGATTTTGTCTTCCAAGGACAAATAAAGGAACCATTCCATTCTTTAAGTAGGACCTTTGATATAGGTAAACCTACAGATTTAATGTTAATCTCACACACACATACACACACACACACACACACACACACACACACACACACACACACACACACACATATATATAATTAATATTTGCTTATCTCAAAAAAATCCTAATAGTTACTACTAATAATACTCCTCGGGAATATTATTGTGGATGTGTTTTCAGAAACAATCACAAAACATATAAAGGCCACACCGGGATGGAACCAAAAGTTCTAAGGCTCTCAGTGTGCTTTATTATCCCTTGTTAGTTACATCTCTCCATCAACACCCTTCCATCTCTCCATAGGCACCGAACTTCTTCCCTATCATCAACTCCCTTGTTTCTGCTGCTTTCTATTGCCTGTGTGTGTGTGTGTGTGGCAGATTTATTGGTCTTAAGATATTTTGTTTTGGATGCATTCCTTTGCCAAAAAGGATTCAATGACATCAACTCATCCTTCAGGATGAAATAGAATATGGAAAAGTCCTTTCCATGACCATCCTCACTTGGAATTAATTCTTCTTGTCTCCAGTTTTAAACGTTGCTTTAATATTAAAATGAAAATTCAAAAGAGTATTTATTAAGTATAGATTGATACTCACTTAAAAGTTAATATATGAGAAGAAAAGGTTTTTTTTCTACCCAGTATAAAATATATCAAGATTTAAACACTGAGTAAAGATTAAGACTCAAACTAAAGAGTAGATGTTATTTGCTTTGTATGCCTAGAGGTGAACCAATATCATTTTCATTGAAAGAAGGATGAATAAAAAGAATATGGGCATTCTAGTTAATTATGTGACATACCCCTTGTGACTCTGGTGATGAAAATATTTCATTGGTTAATTCTGTGGCATAAAATGGTGCCTACAGAGTACTAGGCTGCTGGTTTTATTTTCTATAAATATAATTTTATTTGCCACTGTAAAAAAATTAATTAACATGCTATTAGAAATATATACTTTGGGAGCAAGCAAGATGTCTCAATGGGGAGAACTTTTTATTGTTTACCCCAAAGGCCAGAGTCTGATCCCAATCCCACATGGTAGAAGGAGAGAATTGACTCATTACAGAATTCAAAAACAAACATAAATAGATTTAAAATAATTTAAAATAAATATATTTTATAATTCCAAAGTATTATACTGGCTTTTAATGATGGGTAGTCAAGAGAAGTATTCAGAGGTTGCATTTTACACTCACCTCAAGATAGATCTAGAGAAGGCAATATGTACAGATCTTTTAAGCACATATTTCCATCAGTCATGGAAAGACGTACCAAGTACGCTATTCAGAATTGATCTACTTTTGGTCTGCTTAAAGAAATTTTGGGTTCAGTTTGGGAGATTAGTCTGCAAAGCTTTACTGTGCCATGATACTATTTATTGTTGACAGCATACAACCAAGAAACTGAGACTGAGGCTTCTCATACAATTTATTATTTGACCTCATAGAGGCCTGACACTGTGAATTGTATTGTTAATTTAATGGTAAGAAAAAACCTCAGAGAGTCTGTCACTTTTGCAAGATGATTCATCAAAGTGAGGAATATAACACGGGTCAGGCAGATTATAAAAAACATGTTCTTTTCACTTTCTTCCATATGCTTCATACCAAAATATGTACTGAGCAGGGTAAGGCTGCTGGGCTGAGTTCTTACTTTGTTCTATGTATCCTATTGAGTTATTCTAAACATTGGTTTCATTTTGAAGTTCATAAAAAAAAAATCCATGGTTAGACCAAATTTCAGTGATGCAGAGAGATGAGAAACAGACCCGGACTTACTATGTCTCCTTGTAATTTTCTGATGCTACATGAAGTTTGGTAGAGAAGTCTAGAATCCAGTAACTTTCAATAGAAACCTCAAATCCACTTCAAAGTTTAAAGTAATAAATTTGGCCTTTATGTATTTGATTTGGAATATGTTTAGTTACTTTATTAATAGTTATACATTTATAAATGTGTAAATCTAAAATTTCCTTTAATCCATAACTTTTATTATGTTGTAATGTTAAGGGATAACATAGTTGAAGTTTTCTACTGTAAGACAAGTTCCTCTCTATCAACCTTACCCACACATGCTGATCCTGCACATATACACAGCTTATATAAGGGACTAGAGAATGTTAGTTATATAATATGGGGTTCTTAAAAACCAATTGCTTGTGAGCAGTGAGGCGTATATAAAAGACTACAGAATATAAAAAGACTTTTATCAGTTTTTGGCATGTTTGCTGTAGCTGTCAGAAACTTTACATATGTTCCTCCTACTGCATTTGTAATTCCCAGGGATGGACCAGAGTAGTTCTGATAGGATCCGAAAATAACCCTGATAGTATCTTTAACAGAAATTATAGCAAATTCATAATTCTCATTAATTCCAGTCGCGTACTCATTATGGACAAGACGTTCCATTTACTTATCTGGTTACATCTAGCAAATGAGGCAGGATTTTGTAAACTACTGATGGACTTGCAGTGTTAAAGGTCTCTGAAGACACAATGTAGTAATGCTGATACAGAGGACAGCGACTCAGCAATTGTAAACATAAGTCAGGGAGAACAAGGGGTATTTTTTATGTTTTATTAATTAATTTGTCACCCCCGCTGTCCCCAGTTTCACAGAAAAACTGAATGAGGGTGTTACAAATGCCAGACGACCCCATTAAGGCTGAGGGCAGATGATCTCCATGAGTTCAAATACACCTTGGGCACTTTGTGAATACCAGATCAGCCAGAGCTACATACCAAAAGCCTGGCGAACAAAATATGAAGGTTTCTAGAAAGAATCCCCTTATAGTGCTTTACCTAGTGCTTAGTCTGGAGAAAAGGACAATGATGATATAGCAGACATGATCAAACTGCCCACTAGTCCAGGCTGCTTCATGAGGACTTCCTCCCTGAGCGCTGACAGGACATCATGCTTACCTCACACAGTTCTTTTTGACTTCTACTAGAAAACTCTTGACACCTATTGTCCTTTGCCCTAAACTGCTAACAACAGGGACATGGGTTCTAAGAAAATCAAACAAAAAGCTTCACTTCATGTTTTGGTTTAGGGAAAATCTGAGCTCCTTACAAATAGCTGATCACATGTGTATTTGGGAGGGAGGGCAGAAGCTTGATAAGAGGTGTCACACAAAGCTTTTATACATTTATAGGTACAACTCATTTGTTGTACCTATAAATGTATAAAACTGAGGAGCACAGCTCATAATGAAGTGGAATGACTTGCAGTAGGCTAAAGATATTTGTAACATATCTTAACAACAATTTGTTTACTGTGTTCACAAAGGTGGAGTTGGTGGCCCAGACTCTGAGCAGGGACTCTTATTACAAGCCAGTGTATTTGACTTTCATATCAAAAACATTTTGGAATCTCTAAATAAATCATCTAACACTTTCATCAGGCTTTTATTGTATAATGATTTAGTATAACCATTTCTACCTAACAAAACAAAACCAAAAACAACAAAAAACAACAACAAAACAAAAACATAAAACGAAAAAAACCTGGTTAGTCCTCTGCACCAGCAAGAGGATATAGAAAGGAAGAGAAGACTCTAATTCAGGTGTTAAAAATAAGACAGCTTCCCATAAAGAGAGTCAGTTGGACACTTGAATAGTACCAATGACTAGGTCTGCTACTGTAAGTATAAAATTCATTGTCAGATACCTGATAAGACAGGCTGATGTATTTATCTTCTTGAATTCTAAAGGCAATTATTTGTTTAAAATGCCTCAATGGCTAGCAAGATGGCTGGGCCTGTAAAGACACTTGGGCTCAGTGCTGACAAGGTAAGTTCCATCCTGGATCCCACAAGGTGGCAGGAGAGAACTGACTCCTGAGAGTGGTCCCCTGGTGTCCACTACCTAGTCTCTCTCTCCCTCCCTCCCTCCCTCCCTCCCTCCCTCCCTCCCTCCCTCCCTCCCTCCCTCCCTCCTTCCCTCCCTCCCTCCCTCCCTCCCTCTTTCTCTCCCTCCCTCTCCCTCCCTCCTTCCCCTTTCTTCTTCTCCACAAGAGACAGAGACAGAAACAGAAGAAACAAGAACACACCCACAATAGATAGATAGATAGATAGATAGATAGATAGATAGATAGATAGATAGATAGGTAGGTAGGTAGGTAGGTAGGTAGGTAGATTGATAGACAAACTTTTAGGAGTGTCTCCTAAAGAAAACAGAAGGGAACAATTCTTTGTTCAACCACTTAATGTTTTATTAAATTTCAAAAATATCAGTTTCATGAACACAAACATACTACCAGTATGACAAAATGACAGGTTTCCTTGGCTGATCACTTTAGGGTAGGTACAACAAACCACATTAAAAAGAACTTCTGATTTAAACACCATAATTCAGAAACAGTTTTATTGACATTTATTAATCATTGTCTACAAATTCAAGAGCATCAATACCAATGATCTTCACAGTTATTATGAAAAAAATCACAAAAGTTACAGAAGAAAAAACTATGAGGTTTATTTTACATATGAAAACAGTTTAATAATAAATATCTCATTTCTCATACTAGCCTTTCCACTTCATTGGGGAGGTTCATGAACCATAAAACCCTATCAATGTCAGTTTTTATGTGGTTTTTCTCCTTCAGAGTTGAAAATAAGCTGAGATAAAATATTTTCCATCATTACTTTATGCTGATTTGTGGATGTTGTTAGCAAAGGGATGGCCCAACTGTTCACAAAATAAATACATGTAGAGCTCAATTTCTAGGTTGAAACATATGAATCAATGTTTTCTTTATAGATTGACAGCTCAAGGCTCATTAACATTTCTATCTCAATCAGGTTAAAAGAGATTTACAGGTTTGAAATGCAACAGGAGACCAAAAAGTACATGGGGGATTACGTTTAAAAAAAAAAAAAGTAAACAAATTATGTTGAAATCTGTTTAGTCATCTCTGGGTAAAGAATTTCACTGGAGAGCAGGAGAAACAAAGGAGAAACCTGAAGTTCACTGGATCCTATTACACAGAGAAACTACCAAGCCTCCCTGGAGCACCCTGGTTTAACTTCCTGAAAGGCATTCCAGATGCAGAGTAAAAGCACCTCTAAGCCCAGAGCCCAGTGCAACATTCTGCTTACTGTATTTGCTGAGATAACAGGGGAGACTTACCCTCACACTAGTAAGACCTTGCTAAAAGTTGTCTGAAATTAAAGAAAATATACTAATATTTGCAAATGATCGTTTTCAGGTGTGAAAACAAATTTCAAATGGCAATTTAAAGGTGCTTTAACAAAATTTAAAGTGATTGGGCATGTGTGAGTGAGTTGAACTGTTCTAAAGAATTGGAATACACATTTACCTCTTATAAGCAAGGATAAAACACAATTGAGTAAAATATTACAGATATACGTTCAAATTATTAGGTTGATAAATGTTTAAATTCATCTTTCACTTTAACTTAAATGGTACATATACTTTTTGACCATAATAAATTCTAAGATACTAAGAATTTTTGTAGATTCAAACTTATTAATGCAGTAATTATCCACTAACATTTCTCTAAGCAATATCAACATCCATTCACATATTATATTAAAATAGCTAAAAGAATAATTTTGAATATATGTGTCATAAAATATAAATGAAAGGAGAAAGTGTACATACACATTTCCCTGAGGTGTCTTAAAAATTATTTTGGGATTAGGCCATTTCACAAGAATGCAAGAGGAACTGCAAATGCTGGACGACAACATAATAAATTATCATAATGAAACCAAAAGCGAAATGTTCCAAAACCTTGTTCCCAACTGATAACAGGCCCAGATATCCACAGAGTTAACTAAATCATGGGCTTGTGTTTGCAGTGCTGGAGATGGAAGTATTAGGTAGAGAATTTCGCTTTCTTTTTGCCACTTCCCCAGCTGCCACTGAGTCGAACAGGATTGTCACGGAATGATATGCGCTCTTTAATAGAAGGTCTTGTATGTGTTATCGCTGGTGCAATGATTCCCTTGCTTGAGCAACCTAAACAGTGATATTAAATATGCTTTCACTTATCATGATCCAGTAGACTTATAATCTAGAGTAAGAGGTCGTCCTAAACCAACAACAGGTACTTGAAGTTCTTATATTCTCCGAGTTTATTTTTAAAAAGTTAAAAAAAAAAAAAAAAAAAAAAAAAACCTTTGTTAAGTTTCCAAAGTGATAGGATAAAAAGGTTGGCGTGAATTACATTTAGGTTAAATAAAAAGAAATTCCATGAGATAGAACAGATGTGTTTGTTTCCTTCTTTCTATTTAGATTGTTCTATTTTCCTGGTTGTGGGTTCAATACGACAAGACTATGCCATGGTGGGAAATTATAATCAATCTATACATTTCTATGTTTCAAAGGCTACTATTCGGTGGTGTGTATTTTATAAAGTAAAGCATATATTAAAATTGTCCTAAAAAGTTGAATCATTGGATTATTTCTTAATATAAAGATTTTGTGAGAGAATCTACAGTGCATTAAACATAGAAATGGAGAGCATCGACAGAATTCAATCTAGCAAAACACACACGGAGACACACAGACACACCCCAGTGCTGTTGTATGTATGAATGAGGATACACAGGCATTGCAGGTTGGTGTGGGAGTGTCTTTGCAGCCGTATTGCAGTGACAGCAAACTGTCAGGCTATTTTGTGCCCAGGTGCTATAAAATGTTGTCAGCAGTGTGGGTGTGGGTGGGGTTAAGACTCCTTTATCTGGATCCAGTTATGGATTACTTGTAGAGAAGTAACAGCAACTGCTAGAGGTGGAAACAAATGGTGGTGGCAGAAAGGTGCAAGTGAACAAAGCATGTTTTGTTCTGCAAGATCCAAAGGGGCTATATCAGGAATACTGTTAAAGACTTCTGCTCATCTGCTTCAAATCTCCTGGGGATTAAGCAACTGGGCTGTGTTTGTGGGGAAAGCACTGTAAAAGCAGCAGAAAGACACATTCCAAGGCTTCCTCAATACTGGCTTGAGGCAAGGGTTCAAACCACAGGACTTAACATTCTGATGCCATCATAGCTAAATAAGTTTAGACAAAACCAAACAAACTCCCCCAAACCTTTTTCTGTTTAGGCTAATACATTCTAATAAAAAATTTCAATAAATTTTAAAACATTCTAAAAGAATTAGCACAAGGATAGTCCTTTGTGGGCAGTGCTTTGTGATTTAAATTTGATATAAGATAATGTGAGTGTGAACTTCAAAATGATTTCATGTTTAAAAATATTTTCATAAGCATTGTAGTACCTTTTAGGTTCTAGTGTTAATATCATGACTAAACAAATTCAAATAAGTTATTAAGGGTCTGCAAAGGAGTTTATTTTACTGACAGTCTACAGAAAGAGTATTTCTGGAAAGTGTGTGTTTGGGGACTAAAACCTATTGTTTTGGGAAATGGCATTTGGGACATAAAGAGGCTACAGTTCAGGAGCTGAGAGACTTTTCAGCTGGCATCCCCTGGATGCAAATCTCAGCATAGAAACTAATAAGTGAGAGAAATGACAACTGAAGTTAGCCTCCACATGTGGACAGGCTTAGCCTGTGTTAATCTATCCCTGTTGGTGAGACAGGAGAAAGGGATAGGAGGGGTGCACTCAAGTAACAGGTATGAGCTGGACTCGAAGCAGAGATTTCCCAGATGATAAACCAGTGGCCTAAAGCCTGCCAGTGGAGCATGCTGACAACACAGCCTCTTTCACAGTGTTATAGACTGGAAAAATTTAATTTATTTTTTCCCCAAATAAAAGAATGGAAAGTCTACTTTAGCCTTTTTAAAAAAGCGGTGAGAGAAAATTGTCATTACACTCCAGCAGCTAAAACTCTCAGAACAAACCATGCACATTTTTATTAGAATATATATATATATATATATATATGGGAATATATATGGCTAAGACGGTGTGGGATTGTAAGGCATCTGAGAAATAATATATTAAAATGACATTAATAGAGAGTGAGCATTAATTTCACTAATGTCTAGACAAATGTGTTGCTCAAATAGAGAGAGATAAATTAGGTTGTTGCAAGCACTATTCAAAGTAATAGGTAGAAATAAGTATGAGCTTTAAAACTGAAGCCAACAACGTAGCTTATTATATGGTTAATAGTATTCTTCATGAAGCTATCAAATTGCATGTATTATTCAAACACTTTGTTCTTAATAAAAGTTTGAAACCAAAATGCCAAAGAGCATCTAAACAGTATCTCTACATTATTTAAATATTTATAGATAATTTTACATACTTCCAGAACAATTATTTTAAAATTAGATTGAAATTAATTAAAACAGCATGTTAAAGACAGAAAGAGAGAAAGAGAGAGAGAGAAAGAAAGGAAGGAAGGAAGGAAGGAAGGAAGGAAGGAAGGAAGAAAGGAAGAAAGAAAGAAAGAAAGAAAGAAAGGAAGGAAGGAAGGAAGGAAGGAAGGAAGGAAGGAAGCAAGCAAGCAAGCAAGCAGCTTTTAATTAGAACAGTGTTTCTGCATCCTGAAGAATTCTCTTACTAAAAATGTACCAGGTGGCCTATTGGTTTTCCTAATACTGCTCTCAGGCCATTGTCATTTTGGATTTACTGATGAGCCTTCAGATCTTGTACTTATCCTCACTCTGCTCCTGTGTTTACAAAGGCTTTTTATACAGTTTTTTTCCTAGTACAGTTCATTTGGCAAATAATAACTACAATTTAAAAAACATTATGGGCCAAATTCACCGCAATTGTGAAGTATGCTGTTAGTGAATTGACAACGGGGGAATTAGGCTTTAAAATAAGCAACTGTGGTAAACAGAGAGCATTTTCTAAGACAATAGTTTAGGTGTGATTAAGAGCTTGAGTTTATTATCTTGCTATGTGAAAGTGAACAATTTAAGCAGTAATCCATATGGCTTATTTTCTCATTGCATTAGTGCATGTCTTTGTTATCATATGAACTCTTAAATCGCTAGACACGTTGAAAAAAATTGAAGAGCAAAAACAAATGTGAAGGAATCACTTATTGGCGCTCATAACAACATCATTACTTCATCTCATGATTACTCCAAGAATGAAGCACAGAAGTAAAAGGCAATTTAATATGGTCAATGTATAATCGTTCTAAAATTACTTACCCACATAGAAATAAAATAGCCAAAGGTTCTTGCTTCAAGAAACTGATAGTGGAGTTAGACATACCACACTGAAGAGATCTCCAGGAACAGAAAACTATGGCCAAAGGGATTTTAGCAGTCTTTTTCTGCAGTATAATTGTTCTGGATTTTACTTTTTAACAACAATCTACGGAGTATTCGCAGCTGATTGTAGAAGCCAGACAATTGTTCTCTTCAATTTGTGCGGAAAATGTTTCCTCAAGAGTGGGCACTGCTCCCCAAGAAGCTACCTCTTTGCCACATGATCTATGTTTTGCTCAAGATTTGTTCTGGTCATAAGAAAAAAATAAAACATTTTTTTTTATTTTTTTTAGATTTAATCCTTGGTTCCTTAACCAATGTCAAGGTCTAAATGTACTGTGTTTTGACAAGTAATTTAATATGTAAGATGCTCTGAATGACTCTCCTGGTATGTATAAAAATAACTGTTGAACAGGTCAGAATAGAGATCTCATGATGTATAGCCATACGTCATTGGATTCTCATCAGTGTAGCCCACACTATGTGTCTGGTTATAAAAACCTTTTCAAAGGCCTTCCCATATTGTAATACTTAACGGCAGATACAGGGTAAGTAAAGCATGGAGGGGGAAAAAAATCAACATTTTCATGAAGGTGACCAGAACAAATTTTTAGCAGCAATGCATTCACAGCAGTTTAAGTGCTATGAATTAGTTTATTGGTCAAGCTCACAGCAGAGTAAATAGGACAGACTTCAAATGACAACATTTTTTTTAAAGATATTTTCTTTATTTACATTTCAAACGTTATCCCCTTTCCTAGTTTCCTGTCCTATCCCCTCCCTCCTCCCCCTGTTCTCCAACCCACCCACTCCCATTCCTGCTCCTGGCATTCCCCTATACTGGGGCATAGAGCCTTCACGGGACCAAGGGCCTCTCCTCCATTGATGACTGACTAGGCCATCCTCTGCTACATGTATAGCTAGAGCCACACGTTCCACCATGGGTTTTCTTTGATTGGTGGTATAGTGACAACATTCTTAAAGATGACTGCTCTGTTCAGTCTTGGATCTGAAGGAAGTTCAAGTAGGTAAATTTAAAATTCAACACCAAGAATCCAGGTAATGATGCCCAGGTGACATAGGCCACATGCAGATCTCATCCCTCTTCTGCTTGCTTTTGGGATTTTAAATTTTATTTCTATAGATTGCAAGTTATTAACAGAATCTTTCTAATTCCCAAAATTGCAACTAATCAATGAAAATTATACGTCCTTTTTTTATTGTTTTGATGTTGAAAGAGTATAAATCTATGTAGCCCTGGCTGGCCTGGGAGCTCACTATGTAAACAAGGAAAACCTGGAACTCAGAGATCTGTCTGACTCTGTCTCCTGACTGCTGGCCTTAAAAGAATGCACCATCAAATCTGGCATATTTGAATTCTTCTTACTATTTAAGAGACAAATAATAAAAACAGTAGGCTGTATACACTTTATAGTCACAAAGACATCCACGGAGTTCATTATCAGTGTTACAATACATAAGGTACCTATGTTTCTGTTTTCTTTGTATTTTGGGGACTTGAAAATTTAAAATGTCAACATGTATAACAGAAATATTCAGCATTGACAAAGAATAGTTATTTTGAAATAAGAACACACAAAAATTAAAATGTATCACATAGAGAAATTTATCATGTAGAATATCTTGCATGTTTAGAGCTTCTATAATAACCATGTACACTTGACTTAGAATCTTTTTAAGAGACAATATGCAGTGTTTTCCAACTTCTAGTATATGTTTGTTGAATTAATTATCCTTTATCATTCCCTGTGTCCTCTTTCTGGACAGACACACAAAAATGGCTAGAATATGTAGCAAACAAAGGGCGCTAAAGTCTTGTTCTGTTCCGATATATTCTCTCACTATTGTTCATCTTAATCTTTTTCCTCCAGGAGTATTTTGACTGTGGTGTTTTGATTTGGCTAATAAAATCTGAACACTGTGTGATTTGTTTCAGAAATAGCCTGCTACCCTCCTATACAGCTCCAGGTTACCCAGAACCCTTCCTTCTATTGGTAATTGTTTTTCATTACCCCAATTGTTGTGGTTTTATGATCTCTCGACTTCATATTAGGTAATTATTGTACTTTTATTAAACACATCAGCATGTAATCAAAAGTGCATCTCATTATACACAGAGTGAAATTTAATAACCAGTACTTCTAACACTCACTTTCTCCTAAACTCTTTTATTCTTACACAGAATTTTAAAAAGTCAGACTACATAAGTACATTTGTCATGCTGATTTGGGTGAAGTCTATTTATAAAACACTCCAATCATTTTTAAAGACATTCTTTCCAGAACTGTACTCTGCTTCCATATATTGACATCTATGAGTCCACATGTGTCTGTAACTGAGGAGCAGTGACACTGATTGGGTAAATAATTAAATGTGTATTTTTATCTTAGCTTGACATAGGTGCTCATTTGATTCCTTCTTGCTCAGATGTAACACTGTATTTAAAATTTTAATTATCTTCTCTCTTCCTTGCTTCACCTTAATTTTGCCAAAGTAAATTTGAAGCAAAATGGTGCCTTTTGAGTAATCTCTAAAATGCCTGTTATAGCCTTTAAGATGCGAACCTCTAAAGCCTCCACTGCAGTTTCCAGTTCACTTGCTATCTTCAATTGAAAACACTGCTTCGTTCACCCATCCACTCATCATGTGTGTGTTTGTGACTCTTGTGTAGACTCTGTCCTTTTCCCGTTGTTCAAGGAGAATTTCTTGTCAGTTTACTTCTGTGAAGCAAATACTATCAGGAACTTTTATACTGTAGTGGGTTCTCATGTGACTCTACTCTCTGAATTTCATCTTTACCGTCCTCATATGGAACTTGTACGAAACAAATTCTTATTTCCACATCCTCAGATAGTGAAGACTTGTGGATAGGTTTCCCAAAAGTTTTTCATGGAAACTTTCATTATCCCTGTTCATGCTTATTAGTTCTTAGCAGAGGGACATTTGGCAACAATAAACATGAATAGCCTGAGGATTTATTATATTGTTTCCCTTTAGTTTCATTCATTTGACAAATGCATTTCACATTTGACCATGCCCATTTATTTTTGTACCACATTAACTGGTGTAAGAAATTGGCTTGAAAGCAACAACAATAATAATATAAAGGGAAAAAATAGGCTAAAATGATCTATTTCAGAAAGGAAATTGTCATGAAAAATTAGTAAGAATTAAAATGTTATAGCTAAAACATGCTTTAATCTATTATCAATAGAGCATGAATGGATACTGTCCTCAAAAAAAAGTTACTTTTTTTTTATTCAAAAGGAATAAATGTAGCTGACATGCTCAGCTATTTTCTCACAAAAGGGCAGATGAAGTTTGTCTTTCTTTGGACTGTGCCACTCTATATTTAAACTAGCTACTGTTTTAGATCTGAAAATATTATCCTTGGATTACTAATAACTGTTATATATAACTGGCCTTAAGACCATTGCTCACTGTTTCCAAAGGCTGTTTCAGACCTTGGATAGTACCAATTGGTTCCAAGACAGTAAGACAAGAGTAATTTCTTCTGTGTATCCTTTCTTATTAAGAGAACTTTAAATATGATTTATATTAGAGGAGTGCACTAATGGTATCAGCACCATCCAGTTTCATAACTATTCATTTTAATAAGTTATTTCAATGTTAGTTTGTTAATTGTCAAGTACTTCAGAGATAAAATATGAAGATTTAACAAGTCTGTATATTTTAAGTCCTTGTCCAATACCTTTTTACGAAAGGAAATATCAACAATTCAAAAACCATAAGAAAGAAAAAAAGAAAATCCTCCTCCTCCTCCACCACCACCACCACCACCACCACCACCACCACCACCACAACAACAACAACAAACCCAGATGCACACATTCTAAACAAGAATAAGAGCGAGCCTCAAAATAGGAAAAGTATATACTTGCAAGCCTACTGATCTGAGTTCACTCCTCTCCAGGTTGAAGGAGACAGTCATTTCTCACAGTGAGCTCACTTCTACAAAAGCAGAGTATACTGAATGTGTGAGTGCACATGCCTGTGCACACACATGCGCACACACACACACACACACACACACACACACACACACACACACACGTCATAAAAAAATGGAGCCTTAGAGGTTAAAAATTTACATTGCCACAGACCAAACTATAATGTAGTGGTTCTTTGTGATGTGTATATAACATTTTTCTTGATATATAGATTCTTGTGATGTGTATATAACATATTCTTGTGATGTGTATATAACATTTTTCTTGATATATAGAATAAAATGAGAATAAAATCTTTGATTTTATTGTATAGTATAAAAGTTTAAATCAGCCAAAAAAACCCCGCCCATGTTTAAATTTATGACTACATTTATTTCTTCACTTGTGTGTGGAGAGTGGAAGCAGGCACGTGCCACAGCCCTCCTGTCGTGGGCTGAGGACAGCTTGAAGGAGGTGTTTCTCACCTTTTACCTTGTAGTGCGAGGCTCGAACTCGGGCCCTTGGTCTTGGTGGTTTTAGCCACTGAACCATTTTGCTGGCAATGGTCACAAATATTTGTAATATCTAAGCTTATGTTTAGATCTGGGAAAAATATAATCTCTAGGAAGGATTATAATTAAATTTTTATAGACAGTATGAAAATCAGTTGGACATGTGCTATGATGGAGTTGTACAGTTTTCACAAATTGTGAACATCTCGTAATTGTTTTAGTGAATCTTGTAGGAAGAACATAGTTGCTATTAAAAGCATATATATATATATATATATATATATATATATATATATATCTGCACTAGGCTTTTAAAATTAAAATTACATTTTATTATTCAACTTGCTTACAGAGAATTTCATGTTTTTCCATATGCTTCATCACCCATATTACTATTACTGAAAACACCATACTGAAGGAAAAGCATGGGGGTAGGAATGTACGATGTCTCAAACTATTACTTGAGGCTCCCACTTTGATATCTCTGTAAAATATAGACCACTAATTTCATTTGCAAATTGGAAGACACAGGCAATGTAGTCTCATTGCTCAAAGGTCAATGATAGTAACAGAATTTAAATTTAATTTTGTATGACTGGAGTCTTTCTCTTTTCTCTTTCCCTTCCTTCCTTCCTTCCTTCCTTCCTTCCTTCCTTCCTTCCTTCCTTCCTTCCTTCCTTCCTGTCTACTTTTTTTAAAGGCAGGATTTCTTGGTGTAGTTCTGGATATCCTGGAACTTGTTCTGTAGAACATGCTGGTTTCCAACTCAGAAATCTAATCTGCCTGCCTCTCCCTTCTACGTATGGGGAATAAAGGTGTGTGTCACTACTGTCCACCTGACTAGAATTTATTTAAAGAAGAAATTTTGCTTCATATTCAGTAACAAAGCATGGCTTTAATAAAAATAGCAATATAGACAAAATCATTGGAAAAGAAAGAAATGTGAGGTGGATATCTGCTTATACAAGCATTGGGTAGCGTTTTTACCTTATATAGAAATCAGGCATATAAAACTAAAAATGAAGAAAAGTAATCAGTGTGTTAACACAGTAAAATCTCTGTCTATCTGTCTGTCTGTCTATCTGTCTATCTATCTATCATCTATCTCTATTTATTGTCTATTGATTTTATACCCTCAACAAAAATTTTAACTTCATAATCACTTCATTAAAAGATATTTTTAGATTTCTGAATCTTTTATATGTATTGAACCAACTTCCTGTCTACTACTAAAAGCCTTGGAAGATTTCTGTTACTGAATCTTTTAATGTTGAAAGAATACTAGGATATATTTGTGGTTATGGTCATAGAAGCATAAACATACTTTGAAAACATTATGAATAGTGTGTCCTGAGAACCTTGTAAAAGTAGACAGAAAAAAAAAAGATTTCTTCATATCATATTCCTTAGGATAATGTTTGTAGGAAGGATTCTAGCGTTATATAACTACATGAATTTTTTAATTATTCACTTAAAAATTTTTATGTTTACTTTAAAAAAAGCCAGGTATATGTAAAATTCTAGTCATTAAGTGGAAAACTGCAAAGAAAATTAATTTATTATTTTAAAAATATGGTTTAAGTTGATATGAAAACATGCAAGCTGGACATAATTAAATATAAGTAGAATATGTTTGGGCATCAAACACTGACAGATGTTTAACATAAGTCTAAGAAGTAGCTAATATTTAGTGAAAAAATCATGTTTATAAATTCAGGTTTTGGAATGTGAGGGACCTATAGAAAATCGCATAAATATCTAGATAGTCAAGTGCTAGCTGGAGTTACTGAAGCTTTGATGTTTTTTAAAAGGGGCTATATGTTAGGAATAGGCAAATACTCTTGTAAAATATGCTGATGAAATGAGTGGGAACACCCATCAAAGAAATGATAGTATTTGAAAACTTTATAAATCAATGTGTAGTTATAAATAGTCATGTACAAAGAATTAGGAGGTGGTATTCTCTACATTTCTATTTTACATAGTGTTGTCATCTTTCTTATCCAATGTATGTATGCATGCATGCATGCATGTAGGTAGGTAGGTATTTATATATTTATGTATGTAGAACTGTCATCTATCTATTATCTATCATCATCATTTGTTGATATTATAAAATATAAAGTTATACTTTTATCTAATTAATGTGGTACTACCAAGTGTCACATGATTGTGCTTTTCTCATCTTTAACAGCAAGATGTTCTGATGATGGTTCAATCATTTTGGCTGGTGAGATACAATCAAGTATGACCTGCTATTTATTTTTGTATTCCAAATGGTTTCTTTGTTGACCTTAAACAGGTGCTATTCCATAATGAAAGCCATATTAAGGTGTCAAGGTCCCCCTAAGGAGGCTCTCATACCAGTAGTCCATTAAGAATACTCCTAGTGATAGTTACTAGATCTACTCAGAGGACAACTTATAAAAGTAAAATATTAAGGAGTTCTGCTCAGAGGGAACACGTGCTATGTTTGTTGGAGTTTCTTTGAAAAACACACAACCTCATTTAATTAAGCATTCTCACAGTTGAAAGAGCTAACTGGAAGCTACATGCATTGGTTCTTAAACTGCAAAAATCACTACTTTGAAATATTAGCACATTTGTATTGAATGGAGTTTATTATAAATGCTTCCAGAGGAAAAAACAAAGGTATTTCATACAAGAAATACTGATATTTTTAAAATTTCTTGAGATTTTCACAATTTTGAAAACAAAATGTAGTTCTCTTTTCTATTGCAAAATCATAATTTTTGCTGTGGTAGACATAATTATGAGATATAGAGATGGACTAGTGTTTTTTAAATATTAGAATTTAGGAATTTAATTTAATGGAGAATTATATTTACAATACATTATAGTCACTGATTTATACTTGATGATCAATAAGTATTTGTTTAGTGACATACTTTTTTCTCAAATTCATGCCTAAAATACTGTGAATAAAATAGCATCTAATATTGTGCAAGATGAGAATGGTAGACTGGATCCAATTTACTTTTTATACAAGTGTTCTTTGTATATACTCTCAACATCTATACATCTATATGGTCTTCTAGTCAGAAAGCAATAATTTAGCACATGAACTTATAAATTATGTCCATTATCAAGTTATTACCATCTACCAACAAATGCAGCTTCACAATATGAACTGCAATAAAGGTATTGCTTTAAGAATTTCTCTTTTGTAATGAAATCCATTCTTAGCTTGCTCATGAAAATATTTTTAGGAAAGCGTTGCAAGAAGATGAAGATTTGGAATTTTTTTTTATGGAAGTGGTAATACAGTATGCCCTCCAATAAGCTTCCCTGAGTTTTGGTACCAAATCATGAGCCCAAATCCCCAGCAAATATTTATATAAATCAATAACTCTGTGATGGGTAGACAGGGTGGTCTTACTCTGTACTCTTCTTTGTGTGATATACTCAATCAACTAAGTGTAACCCGAATTCCCTTTTGAATGAACAAATGACGGCTTGACTTCACATAAATAGGAACTACAGAAGTTGGTACCTCATGACTGGCTTATTTGAAAAACTTACATGAAATGAAACCCTTCATATACTGACAGGTTGTTGTCATGAATGCTGATAAATGTGAATACTTAGGGCATGGCAGATACTCTTGGACACTAGGGAATCAACTGTTGGATTTCTATCAAGGTTTTTAGCTTCCTATGACAGCATACCTTTACCTCCAGTGAAGGAAGAAGAAAATGTCAGATGCTATCCTTCTTGGTTGTAATGGATTCAAGAATTTCTCATCGGCCCATACCTTCACTCCACATTCACACAGCCAATATACATTAAGGATCTACTCTAGTGAGAATATTCCATTAAATTCCCCAATGTGGAACATGCACTTTTGGAGTAGAGAACAAGAACCATTAACTTAAGAAATTAGTGTGGCATGACTATGACCAATAGAACCTGTTTAGTGAGTCTGGGAGAAATTTTTCCCAACTATAGAGTCCAAACTCTTAAAAATCTCAGATTCATTTTGGTTGAATTCCATCATAAACCCAGTTCTGGTACATGAAAACCTTTTATTATCACTCTAAATCACATATATGCTTTGAAGAGTTGTATATAGTTGTTTTGTTTAGCAACAGAAAATATGCACTGAAAGATAAAGTAATAAAAATATACAATTATAAGTTTAGCAGTACATCTATATTCTCAGTGTGTCTCTGTGTAAACATTGTATAAAAGACGACTTTGTATTTATTAGTGGCTTGTAGGAGTGTTTGACACATTGTAGATATCCAAGCTGCTGTAGGGATGTGTTGTTTATATAAGAACCCAAATATATACATCACAATACTTAAGCATTGAATTCATTCGCCATATGATCATAAGTATAGCTTAGCTCAAATAAGGTGCTCATATGTATGTATTTATATAAGTAGACATGTATCACTATGCAATATGTCAATGATTCCTGATTTGAAAAACTTTAAATTATATTATTAAATGTGCTCATTTCATTTGAAATAAAATTAGTGATCATTTTTAGAATTTACTTATAATTTAGATTCTACTACAGAATCTCAGTCTACATTAGTATGAAGATCACTATTATTTGCTGTTTATTCTTTTATTTATTCAGAATGTGGAATCTCTGACCCAGAAAGATTGCTCAATGGCCTTACAAACATATATTGGGTTTTACTATTTGCCTCTGCTTCAAAGGATTTCTTTCCACTTCATTCATTTCCCAATTGTCTTTCTCAGGACAAGGGAAGCTCACTGCTTATGAGAGGTCTACCACTCTCAAGGCAATTACACTTATTGAGTCATCTCTGAACAATTTTTACTTCCATGTCAAGAAAAATAAATGCCCGAGGGAAAGGGTTAACAATTCAAGAGATATTTCTATGTATCCAAATGAGGACAGGATTTGTGGTTTGTTCTTCCCTGTTACTTCAGAGCTATCATGGATCTCCAGTTCTTTGCTAAATGTACAAATGAAGGCTATGCAGAAAGCATAGTGATGATCAGAAGTCTCCATGGTGAGTATGTAGAAACAGTGGACTTGAAATAACTTGAACTGTTTATATTCTAGTCTTTATCAAGTAAGATATGACTTGGAGGATGCAAGTAGCTACTTTCTCATTTTGGGGACGGGGTGAGAAATGAAATCTAATTTTTTAAATTCTTCAAAATTATTTATATTATCTAAGAAATTTTCAAGAGTAAATGAGAGGAGGTAAGAAAAGGGAATGGTGTGAATGCTACCAAAATATATAAGTCATGTATTAAATTATTAGTCAATTAAAATTTTGTTTTAAAAAACAAGTATGTGAAAGGGAAAAAACTTGACTTTTTTTTTAAAGTGAGATCTCTACAGTTCTATTTTGCTTTAAGCAACTCGAAAACAAGATGGTCTTAAACAGTCTTTACAAATGTCTCAACATAAGCCTGTAAACGTGCAGACATGTGCATAGCTAAGCACTGGTAAGAAGGGTGAACAGCAATTACAAAATCTTAATAATCTACTCTTGGTGCACCACTCTGAAATCCAGCATGAATTTCCTGTACAGAGTCCAGTTAACTGACACCTTAAATGTCAGTTTGAGTGTTGATTTAATAAATAATGAGGAATTCTGAATAAAGAAATATTTTAAACTTCATGTATTCACAGCAAACTGTTTGGAAATAAATTGGCTTCACTCTTCAAAAAAAAAAAAAAAAGAAATCTAATCATGAAATATAGAACATAATAAAAGTATTTTAAAGCTATAAAACATATTTACAGTAAAACTATTATTGTGATATACATTAGATAATAGATATTAAATGAGAAAAATAGAGTAAGCCAAAATAATAAAATAAAACACTTTGCCTAACCCATTACTTAAATAAGATACTCTCTTGACATTCAAGTGCTGGACAGGAAAAAAACAAAACAAAACAAAAAACAAACAAGCAAACAAACAAAAAACCTCTTCTTTCTTTGCAAATTTTAAGATAGTTTGGAAATCTAGACAGTGATGGTGTACTGGCTAGTTTTGTGTCAACTTGACACAGCTGGAGTTATCACAGAGAAAGGAGCTTCAGTTGAGGAAATGCCTCCATGAGATCCAACTGTAAGGCATTTTCTCAATTAGTGATCAAGGGGGAAAGGCCCCTTGTCGGTGGGACCATCTCTGGGCTGGTAGTCTTGGGTTCTATAAGAGAGCAGGCTGAGCAAGCCAGGGGAAGCAAGCCAGTAAAGAACATCCCTCCATGGCCTCTGCATCAGCTCCTGCTTCCTGACCTGTTTGAGTTCTAGTCCTGACTTCCTTGGTGATAAACAGCAGTATGGAATTGTAAGCTGAATAAACCCTTTCCTCCCCAACTTGCTTCTTGGTCATGATGTTTGTGTAGGAATAGAAACCCTGACTATGACAGATGGTAATCTGGACTTCTTTTAATGAAAAGTTAAGATGAAAGGGACAAAATTAGTAAGTTCTGTAGGCCAGGACATAATTGGTTCTGATGGCTGGCACAGTAAAAGAACATACAAAAAGCAGGCAGTTCCACTGTGGGTTTGTTTTAAAATCACATTAAGACACAAAAGCTACAACAATAGAGGAAAACAGTGGATCTGATTGTTTCAGCTTTTCAAAATGTAAAATAATGTCACCTGTTCTTCGCATTTTTACTCATTTCTTCATAATACCCTGTGAGAGAAACATTCTAACCTCCACTTTCCAGAGGCAACTTCTCCTTAGAGTTTAATTTACCCACAGTCATATGACTTGTCTCTGATAGTAGATCTAGGATATTACAACCAGAATTCATCTGTTCACAAAGAATCCACACTATACTATTATTGTAACAGTGAAGGGAAATGTCTGGAGGAGTCCAAAGGCTCAAAGAGGGGTTCACAGCTGTGACCCATAAACCACTCTCTAGATTTGGCCTTCAAAGTAACAAAGAAATGCTTTAGTTTTTTAACAAGGTGACAAGCTTTGAGAGAGAGAAAGAGAGAGGGAACGCTCAAGGAGAAAGAGCTTTCAACACTATAAGTGGTTGGCCCAAGGCCATGAAAGTGCAGTTTGTAAAATCTTTGAAGGTTAAAGAATCTCTATAGACTAAAAGGCTAAGCTAACTATTTTTGGTCAAGTGACTAAGAGTAAAGTTCACACACACACACACACACACACACACACACACGGAGAGGGAGTGGGAGAGGACAAATGAGCCATTTATTTGTACCCTTGAGATCTCAGTATAATAAGTCAGCTGTCATTCCTTGGTGATGATTAGCAAAACAGTTATTATCTCTTATTTTGACCTGATATTATTCTAAATGCTTTCTATTTGATTCTAATAGCAACCCTTTAGGAATGACCAGGAAATGTTTGGTGACAGAGCTCACTGCCTTTACAATTGTGTTCTGCTTATGTCAGAGTAGATGAGTAATTACAATGACTACGTATTTATCCAGTCATTTTGTCATTTAATATAATCGTATCCTAAAGGGGTTTATTATAAAATTTCACCTGCTGAACATATTAAAAGATTGTTAGTGTTTGTGATACAGTCATCTATTGCCAACTACTAGGAATTTCATGCAATTGCTATAGTGTTCTTTTAGTATCTTATAGGTTATATTTGGTTGAGATGGGATTCTGTGGAAGATGGGGTAGAATCAAAGAATGTAGGAGGTATTCTAATATGTTCACAACACATTTATATGATATTGTTAATAATTTAAAAATAATGCAAAAGTAGGCACAAAAAATAAGCTAAATCAAAGAACGGAGCTCACAGATTTTATTTATGATTATGTATACATATGTACACATATGTACACATATGTACATCCATGTCCTCTGAGGATCAATGTCATACGAAACATAAAGTCATGTGCTAGAGTATAGTTGTTGATTTATTGAGCCATGAAGTTCCTGGTGGCATATGATGAACAACAGTTTCTTGATAGTGTTCAATTTGTTTCTATTTATATTTGGTTAGTGATGGGGATCAAACATAAGGTCTGTGAATGCTAAGCAATCTCTCTGCCAGTAAACTACATACAAGTCCTGATGAAAAGTTTTTATACTCTATATGGGGAAAAAACAACATTTTGTTTCTTGTTTTCATCCTAGATTGTCCATTTTTACCTACAGTGGTTAAAACTGATATTCAGTGTGTAAGGAAGACAGTATTATTCATATATATATATGTATATATATATATATATATATATATATATATATATGTGTGTGTGTGTGTGTGTGTGTGTGTGTGTGTGTGTGTGTGTGTGTATGAGTGTGTGCGTGTGTGTCACATTTGAAATCAATGTGATCAAGATATTCTAACAAGAACCCAGGAATTTATCTTCAATAAGGAATTTTATTTATGTCAACAAAACTAAAATATTTTTAAATCATGTAGAGAAATTTACCAGATTCTGTAATCAAGTAACAATAATGCAAGATTTGTAAGGTCTTAAAAGTCAGGAACATATGCAAACTAGATATTCAAATAATTTATAATAATTTATAAAGGTAGACCAACATTTGTCACTGATAAGTTAAGTTCATAAAGGGATTTAAATTCTTCTACCAAAGTCCAGGGACCTGGATGAAAAGTGGTAGCCTGAGAATGATTTTCAGGTTTTATCTGGGAAGTACCAACTATGGAAATTTCATATTTAATAGAATATTGATTTGTATAAATATAAGGAGTATTCAAGCTTTCAAAAGGAGCAATTACAATGTCATATGACCTTATGTATAGACTTGAATCTCACTGTGTTTTGAGAAATTAACACATATAATATGAAATAAAACACTTTTTGTATTAGTGTGTAATTACATATTACAGTATACTTCAAATTGTCTAGGATATAAATTAATGAAGATAGAAAAATTTAGGGTTTATTTTCCTAAAATGCCAATATTTTTCAAATTTTTCAATTATTTTCAAAGAAATATTTGCTGTTCCCAGTATTTCTAGCTACTATACATTTTGTTGATATAATTTATATATTAGTAAATCAAGCTGTTTTATTTGTAAATTAAATATAGCAGATAATAGACATATTGAGGTAGGCATGCCTATAAATTCACCTGTAACATAATGGCATTTTACAAATAAAAATACTTTTAAAAACTATCATCATTTGACACTTTATCATGCAAGATTCTGCTATATTTGAATTTTTTCTTTAAAAATAACTTTCTTTACAACAGTTATTAATGATAAAGTCTCAAATGCTCTGATTGAACATGCAAATTTAAATTTAAAACGTTAGCCTAAAAACTCTCTTAGAAAGCAGATCAAGTAATTCAACAGGCTCAGGAGCCTGGAGGAGTGAAGCAGCTTCATTTCCATAATATAATTAAAGAAACACTGATGCTGTTACATTTACAAGTAATTTAATTTAGTCTATATCAAAGGAGAAATGTAAAGGAAGAGAAGAGGCCAAAGGCTTCCTTGTGGGTAGCACAGGTGGCTAGCACCCTACCCCCTATCTGTAAAAGAAGTCTTGCTGCTGCCATTAGCCTCGGTCGATTCATTTGTGATTTCTAAATTAGCTCTGAAGGAAACCATAGCTTACTTGAGGATCCAGTCGAGTATCTGTGTGTCTGGCTCTTTTTGTCTTTGTTCACAGACAAAGCACTTGCACTGGTCATGGAAAAAAGGTCTAAATCCGTGTCTTCTCTGCTTACAAGCCTTGCCTGGGAGCAATGGGGGAGAATGTATACAATCATGAAACAAAATATGGCATTTTCTGAATGCGGCTCACATTACCCCAAATAAATAAACAGGTTCTGTCAAACAACCCTCTTCAAAATGATACCACAATCCTTTATTGCTGCCCAGGCAGAACAAATGCACTATGTCAAAGCATTTTTTTTGCAAATAAGAGCCGATTTTAAAATTGAGGTTTGCTATTTGAGTCTGTACAACAAAAGAAAACATTTTACTACAGTCATTTTGATGAAAATCAATCTTAAAAGCAGCGGGTGAAACTTTAAACAGCTTAACATCACTTACTGACCAAGTATATTATTTAATACTAATTAAATGTTAGAAATGTCATGTTAGATTATTTTTCCAGTATTTGTATTTAAACTAGATTATAGTGGTATTTTCTATCAACAACTCTCAAAATCAATTTTCCATATTTGTGTACCATTGCATTACAGACAATATACATCCTTTCATTATAACCATTATCTGTGTAAAATATTATACTTTAAATGATCTAATTTTGAGGTCATGTTAAATATATAATAATTACAAGACACATTTAATGCACCCAATCGATTGTTCATTTCATCTGAAATTATTTTTGTTCTTTTATTACTATGTAACGCTAATATTTAGCATCAGTATAGAGTTGTTTCTTACCTATGGGGTCTTCTCTTACAGAATGTCAGGCATCATTACGAATTTATCAAGACTGAGCTGTGAACTGGGGAATATGCTATTATGGAAAATATAACAGCCTCTAAGTGGATGGGATCTACCCCAAACCACTGCATAATTGAATCCCTGTGAGAGACTATTGTCCTAAATGTTTGATGGAAGGAAAATTTAAACACAGTGAAATAAAGACAAGAAACCACCACAGTAGTTAAAAAGTTATCTGTGTAACGAATTACATAGACTCAAGGAAACAGAATCTACGTATCTTCTTTCACTTTTTGATATTACCTCCTCCCCTCTGCCTCCCCTCTACCTTCATCTCCCTACTTTAACTTCAGAGCTCTTCTTTATTTCCTTTCCTTCATCCTCCTCCTCCTTCTCCTCTTCCTCCTCCTTCTCCCACTCCTCCCACATCTCCTTCTTCTTCATTCTCCTCTTCCCTCCTCCTCCCCTTCCCCTGCATACTGTCCTTCTTCATTCTCTTCTTCCCTCCCTATTCTCCCCCTCCCCCTTTATTCTTTGGAACTGTCTCCTCCTGATGGTCCTAGAACTTTCTAGTGATAAGATGACAAGCAGACACTGCATCTGGTTTGCCACTTTCCTTTCTTTTCTTCTCACACTCACTCACAAATGATGTAAAATATTGTGTTTTCTCAAATAAACTTACTTTTGACATGCCATTTGTGCATATTTATTCTGTATAACACATTTTAAATTTGTATACACTATGGAATAGTTCCAAACAGCTATTGACATATGAATTAATGAGCAAACTTATCAAGCCCGCCATAAACAAACCTTCAGACCGATTCTTGAATTCAAGCCATAAAACATAGAAAATCACATTTAAAGTTAAATGTAACAGTAACACATGATTTCACAAAACTGGCATCCAACAGCTTAAATTTAAACATGCAGAATTTTTTTGTCTTATTTCATGGAAGACAATGATCCCGACAGGTGGGATGCTGACAGCTTTCTCCTACAAAACCTAGGAATCATATACCGAGACTCAATCCATGCCTGCCAGTGAATATGGTATAGCCCATAGATTATTAATATTTAAATACTATATCCAAAATGTTGGCTTTGGCCCTGTTCTATCCACTAAATCTATGTGTCTATGTATCTATGTATCTATTTCTTTTCTACTGTATAGTTTCTGTTACTGGAATATGATGAATTTTCCAAAAGGCTCATGTTTAGCTTGGTCTGAGATAGTAGACCTAGTCTTCAGTGATTGGATCATGAGGCCTCACAGAATCTGTGGCTTAATCCACTCATTAACTGGAAATCTGTTGGAATAATTGGGAGATGGAAAAAATTGGAGGGTGGGCAACTTAAAGGGAGAAGTAGGTCACTGGGGGGCCGTTTCTTGTCCTGGGGGCTCCTTCATGTTTCTCTCTCTCTCTTACCTGCTATCACACATAATTCCAGAAATGCAGACCCTAGTGACTATGGACTGGAATTGCTGAAACAGTGAGGTTTCCTTCATTAAAATTTTCTTTCATGTATTTGCCACAGTAACATAAACATAGACTGAACACAAAAAAATTACTTCTGTAGCATTTCCTCTGAATCCACAGTTTCTAGGCCCCTGGTAAACACTGAAGATGACAAGTCACATATGTCAAATGATAAAATGCTTACATGTAACTTACAGAATCCATCCCTACAGTTTAAACATCAATACATTACTAGTAACAACGAATACAATATAAATGCCATGTGGGTAGATGTCATAGTATGTTGTGTAGCGGCAATGCAAAAGAATCATTTACAACTTCAGTACACAGTGTATTTTCCCAAATATCTTCTTTTGTATTTTAAGTCAAGCAATATGAGTTCAATGAATATAAAGGGATAGCTGTTCTTAAAGCAATGTAACTAACCACACATTAAATATTTATGTTACAAAAGTATATGTTAAATATCATAATGTTAAATAATGGAATAAACAAACTTAATTTATATAATATTATAAATGGAATTCTATACCAATTATTTACTAAACAGTAACTTTGAAAATAATCTTTAAAATTTTTTTTTCTGGACAAATTTCCTTTTCTAGTCCATCTGTGCAGTTCTAAAGCCTATACATATCTCATGGAAAGGACAGGAAATTTGAAAAGAGCTCTTTAAATATTTAGGGTCTGATTTACCTATAGCTGCCACAATTTAATCAACAAGAGAATTTTACATTATTTATTAAAGAACAGGAACAGCTGTTTAATCTACGTGATTGTGAGAAATATTTAAAGCTTTTGTACTTTAATAAGTGGATATAAAATATTATACTACTTTAAATTCTTATATATCTATTTTTTAATATGTATGTTTTTTACCTGCATGTACATAGATGTATTACTTGAATCCTGGCATGGAATAAACCAGGAAAGGGTGTTGGTTCCCCTGGAACTGAAGATACAGATTGGGCGAAACTCTATATGAGTGCTGGGAATAGAAGCCATGTCCTAATCAGGAGCAAGCAGTTATTTCAAACACTGAGCCATGTCTCTAGCCCCCTAATTTCATACTTTAATATCCAGGTGTTTATTACACAGATTTTATTTTAAGAAACAGAAAAGACAAGTGTTTTAAAGATGAAATTTTCTTGTAAGCTCTCTTGGGTTTTTGTTGTTTGTTTTATGAATTTTTAAATTGTTGTTGTTATTGGTGATGGTGGTGGTTGTTTGCTTGTTACATATATACGTATCCACTTTTGGAAGCATACGAGCATCCTTTTAGATGGATGTTTCAGTCATCAATGTATTTCACTTTAATACTAGTCCCCAAAGTTATAATAGTGGTGAAAATTCTTATGCCTATCAACATTATATCTATTGAAATACTGATATAGATCGATTCTCCACACAGACAATCACATAAAAGCATAACAATATAGTTATGTACATTACATAATAATTGACAGAGATAATGAAAGACTGGATATTTATTAGCTACTGGATATTTATTAGAACTGGAGTATAATTCAACTTATAAAAAATGTAGGCTGGCTGTATAGCAGTTTGCATGCTATACCAAAACTATTTTCTTACATATCTTGCATACTTTATATATAACTTATAAAAAGAGATCACATCAAGAGTTGGAGTAATGCCATGCATGTGTGAGTAAGTGCAGTATATTAAATCACACAGAAAAACCAACCAAGATAATAAAATTCTGCTCAGTCAGTGTCACTGTTAAGCATGACCTTTTATAACTAAGATGAATTCTAATAATTTCCTCTAAGAAGCTTTTTCACTGTACATTGTGCCTGTAAGATCTAAACTTAGTTTACTCATCTTAAGTGTTTCAATAATTTGCAGATTTAGTAAAATCATTACACATACTACAAATATCCTATCAACTTGACTGTTTCTAGCTGTTAAAATCCTTACTTATGTGGGGTTAAATTATGATGCTGTTTTCCTTCTTAGTAGATCACTATCATTGCACTTATTCACTTTCTTATTAATAATGCAGAGTGAGTGGGAAACTATGTTTGATGAGTGTGGGAAAGATAATTTCCATGTATTAAATATCTATCTATCCATCCATCCATCTAAATTATAGGCAACAAAACTCATAGAAATTAAATAAAGATCTACATTAATAATTATTTTCTGCCTTTTAAAGCTTTTTCCCTCCTTTGATTCTCAAAAATGGTCACTAACAAATATGGGCAAAATATCATTTATATATATGTGTGTGTGTGTGTGTGTGTATGTATGTATGTGAGTGTGTGTATGTGTGTGTGTGTGTGTGTGTGTGTGTGTGTTTGTGTGTGATATTCAGGAAAGCAGGAAAGAGCAAGAAAGTCTTGAAATTTCTTTCAAGAAATGGTATGTGAATGCTCTGAAAACCATATTATTTTTGTCATAAAGAAAAGTATATTTGGACATGAAATAGTTCATGGGAAACAAAATGGCAATCTATTTGATCAGTGTATAATCTTAGCAAGGAATATTTGTTAGTTTTCATAAATGGGAGGCGTTATCCACTTTCATCAACTACGGTAATACAACATACTCACCTCTTCTTAAAAGTTTCTGAGATGCTACTGAAAATTTCCCATTTGATGAGACCCACTTTTCAAGGTCCCATGGGGGCTTCTTTTCTCTATTTCTTCCAGTAGCTTACAGACAAGTGCATTTACCATGCAAATACATTCCATTTTCAAGGCTACACTCTTGTCATGTTTAGAATCTGTCCTTAAAGCTTCAATAATACTTATCAAAGTTTCACAATACTCCATAAAACTTAGAAGAGGTAAGCTAATGAAAATCACGTGTTTGTTTGAATAGGGCTTGATTCTCCAAAATGGGAACTCATCTTGCTGCTTTTTTCTTGTGTAATCTACAAATTCAACTCTTATGAATTTCAAGACTATAATCTCATTAAGCAATTTCCCATCTAGAGTATCTTTGTTTAAAAAATGGTGATAAGTTAATATTTTTACATATGTCAAATAAAATTATTATTTTAAACACTGTCGTATTTTAAATTTATATTAGAAATCAAGAACATATATTATTCTTTTAACACGTGGCATTTGAGGTTGCCCTAAAATAGATACAGTTGTCAACTTTTTATAGTTTAAACATATTATGAGCACACTCTACAGTGTTTTCTTATTGAGCACTTGTGTCTATAACATTTTCCATTTTTCTCTAACCTTAAACATATTTCTTACCACAAGTTGAACTCTTCCACCATTAAGTACATCTGGATCTAACTCAGGCAAAAAGTGATTGCTACATGGTGGCACCGGAAAAAGAAAAACAAGTTACAGCATAAATATTGAACAGGAATGTTTTAAAATGCTCAAAATGTCTTTATATAAAATAGAACAGCTTCAGTCTCTGTTACATGTATTAAATGCACACATACACATTACATACACTCACACACATTACACACACATCACACACACACACACATTATACACACATGTATTTCCTCTATTATATATTAATTTTTACAAATATAATTTCTAAATAATACTTCGAAACTATCATTTGAAAATATAGACATCAATGAACAGAAATCTGAAAGTATTAACAGTAAGAGTTATCAAATTTTAGAAAAACTAAGTGTATTTAAATTAGATTTATTTCCTATTCCTCCTTTTTCTTTGGCTCGTTGAAAGAGAAGTGATACAGCCCAGGCTGGACTCAAAGTCACCATGTAGTCAAGGACAAGGTTGACCTCCTGCTCCAATTGTCTGTTCCTCCAAATACTGTGATCTCAAGCCTGTATCATCACTCTTAATTTTTACAGCCATAAAATTTCACTTGAGACTGCAAAGTTTTCTACCTTTAATGTTCTACCATGTTTAGTGTGCACCATTAATATTTATAGTCAAGTTTAATTTGATCAGAATACTGATATATTTATTTTCAATAAATTTAGTCTTTGGAAGTTACAGAGAAAGACAAGTAACTAAAGAGCTTGCCATGCAAGCACGAGAACTTCAGGCATGCTGGTCAATGTTTAGAATCACAGAGCTGTGGTGATGAGAGCTGGGAGTATAGAAGGATCCCTAAGCTTTTTTGAACAGACAACTTTGCCTAAGCCAGTTATTCCCAGTCTAACAAAAGACCATATCTTTTCTCTGTGTAGCCCTGGCTGTCCTGGAACTCACTTTGTAGACCAGGATAGCCTTGAACTCAAAAATTTGCCTGCCTCTGCCTCCCAAGTGCTGGGATTAAAGGCACGCGCCACCATGCCCAGCAAAAGACCATGTCTTAAAAAAAATATGGTGGCGTACGTCTTTAATTCCAGCACTGGAGAGGGAGAGGCATGCTGATTTCTGAGTTCAAGGCCAGCCTGGTAACAGAATGAATTCCAGGACAGCCAGGGCAACACAGAGAAACCCTGTCTTGGGAAAACCAAAACAAACAAAACAAAACAAGAAAGAAAGAAAAGAAAAAAGAAAAAGAAAAACAGAAAAAAAATATTGTGGTATTAAAGGAAAGGACACAAATTGTCAAATTGTGTGGGTGGAGAAGGGGTTTTGGATCTGCTAAGAGCTGGGGAAGGAATTGACTATGATATGGTTCAAACACATGGTGAAAAATGGTTCAAGAACTTATAGTAATAATAATAAAAAATAGTAATAGTAATAATGATAATAATAATAATAAAGACTGACAGTTTCCAAAGAAGGACACTAAAGGTTGACTCAAATATATATGTACCCACCCCAAAATGTGTACCCAACACACAAACAGAGAGAGAAAGGGATAGAGAGAGAGAGAGAGAGACAGAGACAAAGAGAGACAGAGACAGAGACAGAGAGAGACAGAGACAGAGAGAGACAGAGACAGAGACAGAGACAGAGAGAGACAGAGAGGAGGGTTGTTCCATTTTTAAAAGTGAATTTTAAAATATAAAGAAATATTTTATATATGATAAATAGAAAATAGAGATTCTGAGCAATTGTTTGTGTCTTCTACTAGAGATTTTATTTTAGAGTATATTGTCATAAAATTTTTCACTTAGAATTTCAGCTTTCAATGTTAAAACTAATCATTTTTTTTTAAACCTATATGTTGACACAGCAACAGTTACTGAATACCACACATTTTCTTTATGAAGTAGAAGAGACTGCATGGTTCATGTGTTTGTTTTAAGCATTACAGAATAGAGTTTTTCCTAAACATTTTATGGTGAAAACTATAAAGAACAATTAAATCTCCTCTGTAGGAAAGCCTCTGGCGATATGATGTATTGGCTTTTGGCTATGAAGTTGTGTTTGTTTTAGCACAATTAACCCAGGTTTCACTTTTCAAGATATGTTTACAGTACAGAAATCTAATTGAAAGGCAATGACCTCACCATTTCAGGTTCCTGGAACTGGTTGCTTCAGGAAAGCCAACTTGTGTATGAAGCCACTGGTAGGTGTACTCCTGACTCCGTTCTAACTTTTCCTTTGCAGCAGTTGCCTTGGAGACTGCCTCTTCCTCCTCATCTTGGGAAGAGATGTGTGCTATTGTTATTCAATGAATTAAAGTTAGGGCAGGTAGCTCACATAATCTCACAAATTTCATCATAATAAAAGAGGCAATATACTGATTAAGGCATGGTGAGGAAATAATGTCCATAATTAAAAATTAAGTATCTTTCCTATTTGAGTTTCAATCACATCTATATTGAAGAATTAAAAAAAAATGAATGCAGCTTCCACTGTTAAGGTTAAGTATCAATTAGACAACTGGGGGTCATTTTTGGGAGACAGTAGACTTTTACTCTTACTGACAGGCTTATTTTTGGGCTTAATTTATGATTTCAAACTGTCATTATAAACATATTCATATACAATGGAACTTATAACAAAGGTATTTAAAACAGAATTTTGATTATACAAAACTGAATTTTTGTAAGTTAATTTTCTTTTCAATTATGAAGAGTGCATATAAATTCTCCAAAGTAAAGCTTTTCATAGTAATATTTGCATATATGGTAGAAGGAGAAATTGATTCTCAAAGGCTGTCCTCTGATCTACATATGCCACATATAGGTGAATCATATTGAACACATACCCAAAGTAAGTATAAAAAACAAACAAAGATGCAAAAACCAGCCTTTATGCTTTATTACAAGCATCTCTTGTCTCTGTTTCTCTCTCTCTCAGTGTGTGTGTGTATGTGTGTATGTGTGTGTGTGTGTGTGTGTGTGTGTGTGTGTGTGTGAAAACATGGCAGCTATGCCTACTCTGTCAGTGCCACACAATTTAGAGTTACACCAACAGGCAGCTGTTGTGAGCATTGCTTTGCACCAGGGGCTTGCTCTCTTACTCTGCTTCTTTCTTTGAGCCTTCATTAACTGCTAAGGGCTTGCTAGCTTTGTGACCTCAACAGACTACATGTTTCTAATATCAATTCACAGAAATTAAACTCCCAAGAATATAAAACTGCAACATCTGGTGGATAAAAATGCTAACTTCTCCAGGTACAATGTAACTACAGCATTTAGAAGAGCTGATACAACACTGCAAGTCAAGGCTCCTATAGGCTCCTGATCATTGTCAGACAAACCGAGACAAGGGACTGTTGATTTAAAAAAATAATAATAAAAAAAAAACTAATAAGTAAAAGAAAGTCAGATGTCAAGTCATTAATTCGAGACATTCTTTTACTTACTGTTTGACCTAGAAATCAGGATATTTGTAAGTTCTTTGGAAAATGGAACATATCTGAAAGATCATAGCAAATGCAAATAATACCCTGTGTACACACAGCATGGTACACATAATGCTGAATATGGTGTGAATGAACATCTTACATCAGTCGTTCCTGCATAGGTCAGTGAAAGCATGCTGGTTTTCAAATCGAGATTTTTAGAGCCAATATTTAGGGAAGTCTAAAAGAAAAGTGCTATTTTTCTCTAATGTCTAACTTCTTTTTTCTTCTGGTGTGCCCATCTGATTCTAAAATATCCATAGCTCATGTCTAATATCTCAAGGCAAGCTTGTCTTGGTTTTTACAACTGAATGAAGACTCCTTCATTTGCCTGGGCTGGCCAATAAACTCATGAGGAGAAATATTTGATAAATAGCCACGTGGGTACACAGAAAAATATAAATCAGACTGCCACCAAAGGAAGATGCGTTGTCACAGTTACTCTGTAAAGAATTCCCTCTGCAGATACTGGATTGTGATCTACCTTTCTTGCTTGACCATTTCAGGTACAGTTCAGACATTAAGTAAGTAGCAAGACTTAAGTGAGTCTTGTGATTAGCCAAGCCAAGGCTTGAACCTTAATCCTCAATATGTAGAAAACAAGTTATAATAAGTGTATCTTGCTTAAAAAATATGTTGGTCTACATTCTTCACAAATACAGTTCACTGAAACTTAGCTTCATGTTGCCATGTTAAATACTTAAAAAGCTATTGAAAATTCAACAGTATTGTCTAATTATGGCCATGCTATCTTTCTTTACTGCTAAGTAAACAGCATTAGCCCATGTGGTTATTTACTAATTTTATATTATATATCACAGAAAATGTTTTTTCATTCTTTCAGGTTAGAAACTGCCTGAGGGTATAGGCATCTTAATTTATATTGCTGTCTAAACATAAATCCTCTCTCGGTCATTAGTAGTGATAGTATATTTCTGGTTCATTGTTGATTTCAATTTCTACTCTTTTTTTCAAAGACTATCTTTCTAGGCATGCAAACTTGTGTATGCTCTAAAGGTCCTCAAAACTGCATGTCATTTTCTTCCTGTGATTTGTGGCTTGCATCTCTGAATTCAATAAACTGCATGAAGTACCGGACTCTGGGAGGAAATTCTACACATTTTCAGTGATCTGTCTTCTACCAAAAAAGCCTTTCATTTATTCTTGGTCTTTATTTTTTCACTTTCTGTTCTTTTGTAGTTTACTACAATATTATTTTGCTAAATTGAAATTGGACTTACTAAGGTTTGAGGGCTGGACATTTAGTTAAGTGGTAGAGAGCTTCCCTAGCAGTCATAGGGTGTGGGCTTCAGCTCCTAGTCTAGCAAAGCAAAAAATAATTTGTAAATGTTATATCCTATACCTAAGATGGATGTGGCGGATCATCTTTATACTCTCATTATTCTAGAGATTATGGTACTAGGATTGATGTAAATTTACAGCTAGCCTCTGCTACACCAGAGTGAGAAATGTTTCAACTATCTCCAAAAGATATAAGGCTTTAAATTTTATCTTATAAACACATTCCACTTATTATCATCATTGCCTTCTCTGTTGAATTAAATTACACAGACCAGTTCTCTTCTTTCATATATTTTGATTGCTATTCTTTAGGGTACTTCATAGATAATTTTTTAGAGGTTGGTTTATTGGGGTCTACATAGATAATGGGTCCCTTACTATATGCCTCATAGCGTGCTGCCTTCTGATGATGAGAGGATAGACCTATCTCATAGGGCTAATACATTGGACAGCTTAGAAGAGATAATTTCCATCTTACTCCTAAAAATATTTCATCTTTTCAGCTGAACTTCAGAGGCATTACTTGTATTCATCATCATCATCACCACCACCACCATCACCACCACCATCACCATCATCATCATCAGGTCTAATTTTGCTATTGAACTTCCAAGTTACCTAAACCAGAAATCTGCAATGATCCTTGGCTACTCCCTCCTTGTCACTAATAACACATAAACTGTAGTGAGTTTACCTTCATGATATACCTTTAACATTGTCCCTATTATCCACAGTTTGACCATTTTGAAAAGGATTAAGCATGCTTTCTTCTATCCCCATTACCTTCCATGATAAAGCCCTTCCCTCCACCAAGTGCTCCCCTACTCCACTTTCAGGTATTTTAGTGCAGGTGACTCACTGATTTTGAGTAGGGCTGTTAGCAATAACACAGATAGGTTATTTGCTGGAGCAGACTCTACTTTTCTGTACCAACTTCACTAAAGATAATGGCATTTCTTTGCCAACAAATTAATTGCAACTAGACCCTTAGTTAGGGATGGAGACTCTCTACACTTTCACTGATGAAATGTTGTAGATCTGGCCTAGTATAGGCCTTGTGTAGTCTCTTCCCTTCTCAGCCTTCTCTTCCACCTCCTCTGTCTTCCTCCACCTCCTCTCTACTGGGTGCTTGTGGATCAGTTTGTACCTCTCAGTCACTGTTCAAATGATAGGCTTACTCATGATATGTTTCTTACCATGAGGCTCTAACCCTCTGCAACCATGAGCCCCAATAAATACCAAGTTGTCTTTGTTATGCTGTTGCCTTGTTGGAGTAAGTATGGCCTTCTTGGAGAAAGTATGTCACTATGGGGATGGGCTTGGAAACCCTTCTCCAAGCCATATGGGAGCCAGTGTTCTCCTGTTTGCCTTCAGATCAATATTTATACCTGTCAGCTCCTCCCCTGTGCCATACCTACCTGGATACTGCCAAACTCCCATCTTGATGATAATAGATTGAATCTCAGAACTAATAAGCAAGACCCAATTAAATGTTGGTTTTTATAAGACTTGCCTTGGTCATGGTGTCTCTTTACAGCAATGGAAACCCTAACTAAGACAGTGACTCATCATTGAAATAGAAAAGTAGCAATGACTTCAAGACATTATTGTTATTATACCTCAACAACTTTGTTTCCTCTTGATTTTGTTTCATTACACTTGCCCATTTTTCTCTTTTGTAACCATACAAGAAAGTTACATTTGAGGGTTTAATTTTTGTCAGTATATTTGATCTCAGATCATATTCTTCCACTTAGATCATACCTTACTGTTGATCTTTTGTCTTTGACTATGTAGTATAATGCTAATACTGGCCCTCAAGATCTTAGTTATACTGCCCAGGTAATGTGACTTCACTCACATTCTTGAATCACTGTTTTTATCTCCTCGTTAGATAAAGGGCTTCTGTATGGTTTTAATCTGTAATGCCCTCAAAGGCTCAAGTATTCTTCACTGCAACATCCTTGAGATTGGAGTGAGGTAGTACTAGAGTCAATCTTTACTAATGCATAAATCCACAGGAAGCACAATGGTTAAAGGGGCAATGGAGGCAGCAGAAACTGTGAAAGGTGGGGTGAGCTAGGAAGCCTTTGGAGGGTACATTCTCTCTGTCTCTCTGTCTCTGTCTCTGTGTCTGTCTCTCTCTCTCTCTCCCTATCTCTCTCTGTCTTTCTCACATGCAGCTGAGCATCTTTGTTTTTGCATCTCCTCCCAACTATGATGCTTTGCCTTCCCTTTGGCACAAAACAATAAACTCCATAAACTGCAATCTCTGATGTTGTGAGCCAAAATGAATCTCTCTTTCTTTTAGCTTAATTGTTTGTCACAGTGATGAAAAGCTAACACATCTCTTACAAACAATCCACTATCTATCTTCAAATCTAAAACTGAAAATTCGAGGTGCTTTTTATTTTTATTATTTATTTATTTATTTATTTATTTATTTATTTATTTTTGTTGTTGTTGTTCTTTTTTATCTGGTACTGGGGATGGAACCTCGTGTATGCTAGACAAGCACTTTTGAGACCAACTAGTCACATCTATGGCCCATCTCTTGTTCTGTTATGATGATTTTGAAGTCATTTTCCTCTTTAGCAAACCAGAAAATTGGTTATCTTTCACTTTTCATTGCCTTGTAGACTGATGCTTAACATTTATCAAGTATATTCACCTCTTAACTTCATTCATGTGACATATGGAGTTTTAAATTATGTTTTAGACTCTATTACTTTCTACTTTGCTGTTTTGTACATGCTCAAACCTGGATATCTGCCATAGCCATTTACTTAATTTAGAGCCCATTATTTCTCTTCATGGTCTCAACAGGCTACGTATTCCAAGATTCCCAAAAGCTTCTTGTGTGTAGATAATTCGAGGTGCTTTTTAAATAGTACAGACAAGTCTTGTGCTAAATCTTGTGAGGCATCTTTTAAATTCTTACCATAATCCACCAGACACACTACAGTTACTCAGTTTCTTGTGATTGCATGTTTTCTCTTCATTAATGGCATTTCTACTTCAAGGCTTAAAGTATGTTTCTAAAAACTATACTTCAGAGGAAACTATCTGAAATTCCAACTATGTACTTTGTATTTAAATTAGGTTAGGTATTGGTATGGTTTGAACATTTGGTCATTAGTTGACTGTGCAGTTTTGGGAGACTATTGAAGGTCTTAGAATTTAAGCCATTATGGGCAGGCCTTTGAAGGTACAACCCAGGGTTATGTTGAAGTCTAGCTTTCTGCATCCCGACCCCTCAAGACACAAGAAGACCCCTTTTCCTACTTTGAATGCTAGTACTATGATATAACACGAACCAAAACAATGTGGGAAGGAAATGGTTTGAGTTATAAATCCTTATCATTGTCCATTACTGGGGGAAGCTGAGGGGGTAAGTTTAACCAAAAAAGAACTCTGGAGAGAGAAAGTGAATCAGAGACCACTGAGCAATGCAATTTTTGGCTTCCTTCTCATTTCTCATTCATAGTATTTTCTTATGCAACCTAGAATCACATGCTCAAGTGTGGTTCTGCAAACCATGGCCACGAGTTTGCTCATCAAGCATTCATCATGGAAATGTCCTACAGACTTGCAAATATGATGGAAGTATTGCTTCAGATGAGGTTCCTTACCTTTTTACACATGACTGTAACTTGTATGAAGTTGACCAAACAATAGCACAATTTATATATTTTTCAGCTTTACACCTAAACCTGTCAGTATTAAACTATAACATATTGTTCTTTTTAATCAATATAGCATTTTAATTCAATAAAACATAATATAAGTTTAAAAGTTCCATAGCTCTTAAAAATTCAAATAAATTAAGAGCACATTTTTAGATTTTCTCTCTGGTGACTGTCTAAGGCTGGACCAGCCAGGACCAATTAGGATGCAGGAACAGTATCTTGGAAGAGTTTTTCCTGCTTCCATCTGCATCCAGGAGCTGGAGCTGTTCTGAAGCCCTCTCTCCACTGTTCCTGCCAGGGGTAGCTGGTCTCACAGAACTGCTGACACAGGCTTATAAGGCCCACAGGAGGGACAAGCTCAAGCCAGAGATAGCAAGACCAACTAACATCAGAGATAACCAGATGGCAAAAGGCAGGCGCAAGTCTATTACCAACAGAAACCAAGGCTACATGGCATCATCAGAACCCAGTTCACCCACAACAACAAGTCCTGGATATCCCAACAAACAGGAAAAGCAAGATTTGGATTTAAAACCACATCTCATGATGCTGATAGAGGACTTTAAGAAGGACATAAATAACTCCCTTTAAAAAAAAATACAAGAGAGCACAGAAAAACAGGTAGAAAACCTTAAAGAGGAAACAAAAAAAATCCCTTAAAGAATTGCAGGAAAACATGACCAAACAGGTGATGGAATTGAATAAAACCATCCAAGACCTAAAAAGGAAAGTAGACACAATAAAGAAAACCCAAAGTGAGGCAACGCTGGAGATAGAAACCCTAGGAAAGAAATCTGGAACCATAGATGCAAGCATCAGCAAGACAATACAAGAGATGATGGAAGAGAGAATCTCAGGTGCAGAAGAAGAAATAGAAAACATTGACACAACAGTAAAAGAAAATGCAAAATGCAAAAACCTCCTAACCCAATACATCCAGGAAATCTAGGACACAATGAGAAGACCAAATCTAAGAATAATAGGTATAAAAGAGTAAAGATTCCCAATTTAAGGGCCACTAAATATCTCCAACAAAATTATAGAAGAAATTATCCCTAACTTGAAGAAAGAGATACCCATGAACATACAAGAAGCCTACAGAACTCCAAATAGATTGGACAAGAAATGAAATTTCTCCTGTCACATAATAATCAAAACACCAAATGCACAAAACAAAAAAAATTAAAAGCAGTAAGGGAAAGAGGCCAAGTAACATATAAAGGCAGACCTATAAGAATTACACCAGACTTCTTGCCAGAGACTATAAAATCCATAAGGTCCTGGGTAGATGTCATACAGAGCTTAAGAGAACACAAATGTCAGCACAGGATACTATAACCATCAAAACTTGCAATTGCCATAGATGGAGAATCCAAGGTATCCCACGACAAACCAAATTTACACATTATCTTTCCACAAATTCAGCCCTTCAAAGAATAATAAATGTAAAAGTCCAACACAAGAAGGGAAACTACACCTTAGAAATAGCAAGAAAATAATCTTTTAACAAACCAAAAAATAGGATAGCCACATAAATACAATTCCACCTATAACAATAAAAATAATAGGAAGCAACAATCACTTTTTCTTACTAACTCTTAATATCAATGGACTCAATACTCCAATAAAAAGACATACACTAATAGACTATGTAAACAGGACCCAACATTTTGCTGCATACATGAAACCCACCTCAGTGACAAAGATAGACATTACCTCAAAGTAAAAAGCTTGAAAACAACTTTCCAGGCTGGAGAGTTGGCTCAGCGGGTAAAAGCACTGACTGCTCTTCCGAAGGTCCTGAGTTCAAATCCCAGCAACAACATGGTGGCTCACAACCATCCGTAATGAGATCTGATGATCTCTTCTAGAGAGAGCTATAGTGTACTTATGTATAATAAATCTTTGGGCCAGAGAAAGTGGAGTCAGAGAGAGAAGACAAAGTGTATGAAGACAGCTACATATAATAAATAAATAAATAAATAAATAAATAAATAAATAAACAAATCTTTTTAAGAAAAGAAAAGAAAACAATTTTCCAAGCAAATGGCCCGAAGAAACAAGCTGGAGAAGCCATTCTAATATTGAATAAAATTGACTTTTAATCTAAAGTTAACACAAAAGATAAGGGAGGATATTTCATACTCATAAAAGGTAATATATACCAAGATGAACTCTCAAGTCTGAACAGCTATGCATTAAATGCAAAGACAGCCACATTCATAAAAGAAACTTTTCTAAAGCTCAAAGCACACATTGAACCTCACACAATAATAGTGGGAGAATTCAACACCCCATTCTCAGCAATGGAAAGATCATGGAAACAGAAACTAAAGAAAAACACAGTGAAACTAACAGAAGTTTTGAATCAAATGGATTTTAAAAATATCTATAGAACATTTTATCCTAAAGATTACAGCTTCTTCTCCGCACATCATAGTACCTTCTCCAAAAATTGGTTACAAAACAGGCCTCAACAGATACAAGAAGATTGAAATAATCCCATGCATCCTATTAGATCACCACGGCCCAAGGCTGGTCTTCAATAATATCGTAAGCCCACATACATGTGGAAGCTGAACAACACTCTACTCAATGATAACTTGGTCAAGGATTAAATAAAGAAGGAAAATAAAGACTTTTTAGAGTTTAAAGAAAATGAATCCACACCATACCCAAACTTATGTGACACAATTAAAGTATTCCTAGGAGGAAAACTCATAGCTCTGAGTGCCCCCAAAAAGAAACTAGAGAGAGCATACACTAGTAGCTCGACAGTACAACCAAAAACTCTAGAACAAAAAGAAGCAATTAGACACAAGGGGAATAGAAGGCAGGAAATAATCAAACTCAGGACTATAATCAAACAAGTAAAAAGAAAAAGAACTATACAAAGAATCAACCAAACGAGAAGTTGGTTCTTTGAGCACAGAGCACAGAGACACTATCCAAATCAATGAAATCAGAAATTAAAAGGGAGACATACAATAGAAACTGAGAAAATCCAAAAAATAATCAGATCTTACTACAAAAGTCTATATTTAACAAAACTGGAAAATCTCAATGAAATGGACAACTTCCTAGACAGATACCAGGTACCTAAGTTAAATCAGGATCAGATTAATGACCTAAACAGTCCCATATCCCCTAAAGAAATAGAAGCAGTCATTAATAGTCTCCTAACCAAAAAAGCCCAGGACCAGCTGGATTTAGTGCAGAGTTCTATCAGACCTCCAAAGAAGACTTAAAACCAATACTCTTCAAATTATTCCACAAAATAGAAACAGAAGGAACACTATCTAATTTGTTCTATGAAGCCACAATTACTCTGATATGTAAACCACACAAAGACCCACCAAAGAAAGCAAACTTCAGACCAATTTTCCTTATGAATATTGACGCAAAAATACTCAATAAATTCTCGCAAACCGAATCCAAGGACATATCAAAACGATCATCCATCCTTATCAAGTAGACTCCATCCAAGGGATGCAGGGGTGGTTCAATATATGGAAATCCATCAATGTAATCCACTATATAAACAAACTCAAAGAAAAAACCCACATGATTATTTTGTTAGATGCTGAGAAAACATTTGAAAAAATCCAACACACCTTCATGATAAAAGTCTTGGAATGATTAGAAATACAAAGCCCATACCTAAACATAGTAAAAGCAGTATACAGCAAACAAGTAGCCAACATCAAACTCAATGGAGAGAAACTTGAAGCAATTCCACTAAAATCAGGGACTAAACAAAGCTGTCCACTCTTTCCCTACCTGTTCAATACAGTACTCAATGTCCTAGCCAGAGCAATTAAACAGCAAAAGGTATACTTAAGTGACCCATAAAATTCCACCAGAGACCTCCTAAACCTGATAACCAACTTCATCAAAATGATTAGGTATAAAACTAACTTGAACAAATCAGTCACCTTCTCTACTCAAAGGATAAACAAGCTGAGAAAAAAAATAGGGAAAAAACACTTTTCACAATAGCCACAAATAATATAAAATATCTTGGTGTGACTCTAACTAAGGAAGTGAAAGATCTTTATGACAAGAACTTCAAGTCTCTGAAGAAAAATCTAAGAAGATCTCAGAAGATGGAAAGATTTCCCATGCTTATGGATTGGTAGGATTAATATTGTAAAATGGCTATCTTGCTGAAAGCAACCTACAGATTCAGTGTAATCCCCATCAAAATTCCAAGTTAATACTGTTGTTCCAACTTTATATTCCTCAGTACAGGGGAACACCAGGGCCAAGAAGTGGGAGTGGATGGGTAAGGGAGTGGAAGGGGGAGGGTATAGGGGGCTTTGGGGATAGCATTGGAAACGTAAATGAAGAAAGTACCTAATTAAAAATATTCCAAGTTAATTCTTCATAGAGTTAGAAAGCAATTTCCAAATTCATCTGGAGTAACAAGGAACACAGCATAGCAAAACCTATTCTCAACAATAGAAGAACTGAGGGAATGACCATCCCTGTGTCAAGCTGTACTACAGAGCAGTTGTGATAAAAAACAAAACAAAACGAAACAAAAAACCAAAAAGAAACAAACAAACAAACAAAACTGCATGGTACTGGTATAACGACAAACAGGTAGATCAATGGAATACAATTAAAGACCCAGAAATGAACCCACATACCTATGGTCACTTGATCATTGATAAAGGAGCTAAAACTATCCAGTGGAAAAAAGGCAGCATTTTCAAAAATGGTGCTGGTTTAACTGGCAGTTAGCATGTAGAAGAATGAAAATTTATTCATTCTTATCTCCTTGCACAAAGCTCAGGTCCAAATGGATCAAGAACCTCCACATAAAATCAGATACATTGAAGCTAATAGAAAAGAATGTGGGGAAGAGCCTCCAGCACATGAGCACAGGGGAAAATTTGTGGAACAGAACACCAATAGCTTATGCTCTAAGATCAAGAATTGACAAATGGGATCTCATAAAATTGCAAAGCTCCTGCAAGGCAAAGAACACTGTCAATAGGTCAAAATGACAACCAACAGATTGGGAAAAAAAATCTTTACCAATGCTACATATATACAAAGAACTCAAGAAATTAGACTCCAGAGAGCCAAATAACCATATTAAAATGGGGTACCGAGCTAAACAAAGAATTCTCAACTGAGGAATATCGAACGGCTGAGAAGATTCTAAAGAAATGTTCGACATCCTTAGTCATCAGAGAAATGCAATTCAAAACAACCCTGAGATTCCACCTCATATCAGTTAGGATGGCTAAGATTAAAAACTCAGGTGAAAACAGATGCTGGCAAGGATGTGGAGAAAGAGGAACACTCCTCCATTGTTGGTGGGATTGCAATCTGGTACAACCACACTGGAAATCAGTCCAATCAGAAAATTGGACATAGTACTACCTGAGGACCCAGCTATACCACTGAGGACCCAGCTATACCACTCCTGGGCATATATCCAGAAGATGCTCCAATATTTAATAAGGACACATACTCCACTATGTTCATGGGAGCCTTATTTATAATAGCCAGGAGCTGGAAAGAAAGATGTCCTTCAACTGAGTAATGGATACAGAAAATGTGATTACACAATCACAAAAGGACACACATAATATGCAATCACTTATAAGTAGATATTTGGAATATCCAAGATACAATTCATAGACCACATGAAGTTCAAGGAGAAGGAAGACCACAGTGTGGATACTTCGATCCTTCGTAGAAGGGGGATCAAAATACCCATGGGAGGAGATACAGAGACAATGTTTGGAGCAGAAACTGAAGGAAAGGCCATCCAATGACTCTCCCACCTGGTGACCCATCCCATATACAGTTACTAAACCCATACACTATTGTGGATGCCAACAAGTGTTTGCTGACAGGAGCCTGATAGAGCTGTTTCCGAGAGGCTCTGCCAGTGCCTGACAAATACAGAAGTGAATGTTCACAGCCATCCATTGGACTGAGCACAGGGTCCCCAATAGTGTAGTTAGAGAAAGGACTGAAGGAGCTGAAGGGGTTTGCAGTTCCGCAGGAGGAACAAAAATATGAACCAACTAGTACCCCCAGATCTCCCAGGGATTAAATCATCAACCAAAGAGTACACATGGAGGGACCCATGGCTCCAACCTCACATGTAGCAGAGAATGGCCTTGTGTGACATCAATTCCCCAGTGTAGGGGAATGCCAGGACAGGGGAGCGGGAGTGGGTGGGTTGGTGAGCAGGGCGATGGGGAGAATGGGATTTGAGGTTGTCGGAGGGAAAATGAGGAAAGGGGATAAAATATGAAATGTAAATAAAGAAAATATCTAACGTAGCCCACAGCTTTAAACAATATATCTTTCAACTATGGGATCCTATAAATAATAGTAAGTTCCATACTTCTTTTTTCTCAGAGGGAAGTACCAGGCAAGGTTATAACTAGATCAAAGCAAATCAAAATTCAAACAGTGCCAAAAGCTCACTGTCCAGTGTCTGGAACTCAGCCATGATGCTCTGGGTTCTAAAGGTCTTGGGAAGCTCCACTTCTGTTCTACTAACAGCATAATCAGTGTCCTGTAGGCTCCATCTTGCTTTACACCTGTACTTTTCATAGGTGAACTCCCACTCTCCTGGCATCTCCAACTTTCTGGGGTTCTCTATTGCAAATAAGGATATAGTCTTACCAATGACCTCTCTACAAGGAATTCAATCCTGATAGACAGTGCTAAACTTCAGCTGTCAAGATCAGTAACATGCGGGAGAGTCTTCTAGTTTACCAAGCTTGGCTGACTCCCTTAATTTCCCACCCAGTGACCACAGCTTCTCTATGCTGACCTTGAGGAAAGAGTCCCCAGAAGGTTCTTTTTTAAGGAAGGCTGATATCTCAGTCCTTCTTAACTATGATCAGTTGGCTCAGTAAACCACTTCCACTTGTATTTCGTGGTTCCCATCTCTTAATCACTGCTGTTTCTTCAGCCCCAAGTGACCAGAAACCAGAGGCTGTTAATTCAAATATGTCACATGAGCAGCCCTGATAGTCTTCACTTCTGTCTGAGATGTCATAAGACAAACCCCCACCTTTGAGGCATCTGTGAGTATTATCTTTCAAGTTCTCACAAGAGCGTATTAAACTCTGTGCACGCAATGGCTTTTCCAGCTGCAAACTCTAAAATCCTTCTGTAATCCATCCACCAAAATTCATGATCAGTCCAATCTCAGCCCAACCTCACTCTGTGGTACCAATTTGTCCTATTTTAGCTTCTGTTGCTGTGATAGAACACTGACCAAAACCAATCTGGGGAGGAATGTACTTATTTGGCTTACACATCTTAATTACTCTCCATCATGGAAGAACATGAAGGCAGAAACGCACACAAGGAAGGAAGCTAGAGGTAGAAACTCATCCAGAGACCATGGATGGGTGGTGCTTAATGGCTTACTTGGATTGCTTTCCTATATAAGCCAGGACCACTGACTGGCTCAGAAGTGTCACTACTCAGAGTGGGTAGGGTCCACCTGAACCATTTAAAGAAAAGGAATGCAGGTATTTCTAATAGAATTTTCTCAATTAAGGTTTTTGTTTCGTTTTGTTTTGTTGTAATTTTTCTTTCTTTCTTTTTTTCTTCCCAGATGATCGTATCTGTGTCAAGTTGACAAGAATTTGACAAGCACACCCCAACATGTTGCTGTGGACATCGTGTGCCACATTTACCCTGCCGTACGGAATTGAAGCCATGGAGCAAGTCCTTCTCCCTTTGCTGCTTTGGTCCAATACTATGTCACAACAAAGAGAAACACGACGAGCACATGAATGCTCATTTTAGAGGACCCAAGGAGAACTCCAGCACACTTTTCCAATGTCATAACTTGTGTTTTGCCTCTTATAGGATAAGCTCTTGATAATACTAATGCATAGTATGATGCCTGGTGTGCATAACGCATAGCATGAGGCTCAGTAAATATCGGTGAAGAAGGAGCATCTGCCACAATTGCTCGTTTTGTTCTTAAAAAGAGCTGAGCTAAAATGCAAAGGTTTTTAGCAGTAGATAAGCTGGAATATTACAGAGATAGCATGTGTCTAAACATGATAAATTTAGTTACTAGATTAGGAAAGGATCCTTAACTCTGAAGGTCAGAATTGCCTCAGAATTTAAAATAAAATAAAATAAAATAAAATAAAATAAAATAAAATAAAATAAAATACAACTAAAATTGGCAAATCAAATCAGAGTCAAAAGGATGACCTCTTCATAGACTCACAGTGCACATAACCTAGAGGAGAGCACTTTTATTTAAGAGGTTCACCAAAGAAATGAAGTAATTTGAAAATTCATGGAAATATTATTCTTTTCTTCATAAAGGGCAATAAAAGGTGCTCATTAAATCCATATGCTTCAAATAAATCAATTTCTAAATTTTCTGCATAATATCCTATACTGAGGGAAATTAAGATTCAATTATCATTTATGGCACAGAGAAATAAACTAAGTAGTTACATTTTAATTCATGTGCTAACTTTCCCATGACCGTTTCCTTTTTATCTAATGGCTTTTCTCCGTAATATAATTTTGAACTAGTCTTGGTTTCATGAGCAGAGATGAGTTCATCTGTTTACCAAAAGCTTTTGGAGGACATTGTTGTGGCTACACAAAATGCTTCTTCTTGTGCTGTGAAATATTTTAAGTCATTTTGATAAATGGTTGATTCTATGTAACTCATACTAGAAATACTAAAAATTTCTTTATAAAGTACAAGTGGTTTGGATGTGTTTACCAAAGAAATTATTACCTCATACCTCACAAATAAAGGACAACCAAAAGTGGAATTTGGCATAAATACACTAAGAGAATTTGAGTTTCATTAGCATCTGTATAAATACTTGTTGATAGGCTGTTTACAGCTTCTTCCTTAACTAAGCCAATCTGCGGCTGGAACACAGACAGCACTGGCAGAAAACCAATAACTCTCTCAGAGCCACTTGAATGTGACAGCAACATCACTATTCCTTAAAGACATAGTTAAGTATACATGAACTGGTTCACTGAGGGGAAAAAAATGACTTAATGAATAAAGACCAGGACTGTTGGTAAAAAGATTAAAAACAGAAACTAAGGGAGGGCAGCCAAAATTATATATGTAAGGTCAAAGGCTAAGAACAGCGTTAATCATTCCTTTACCCAGTTCATTCAATTTTTATGGCCAAACAGATTTAAAAAAAATAGAATGAAAGATACTTGTGAGTTTCTGACTTCAAATTAATTCTCAAAACTGGGTTGTTTATAGAAGGGTGAAGTGGGTGAGTTATAGAAGGAACACAAATGACTTTTACAAAAGCCCCACAAAACCACCAAATAAATATATTTACATATTTTATATAAATGAAATATATATGAAATATTTTTATATAATAGAATTATATAAAATAAAAATAGATAAATAAACAAATAAAGGTATTTGTGGAGCTATATATCTTTTGGATTTTATAAGATTGTTCTTTAAAAAGAATTGCTTGATGTGGTAAATACTTTTGAAATAGCAAAATAAATCCTTTAGTTTAATAGCTAATTACAAAAACTATTCTACCCAAATATAGAATATTTTTAATATTGTATTCATCAGCGATCTGTGTCATTTTGCTCATGTGTATATAATGTACTCTTAAAGATCCTTCCATAGTTTCTTTCTTGATAGCCACATACATTGAAAAAAAAACTTAAGTGGTCTAGATCACATATTCACAAACATTTGTAACTGTGCCTGGGACTAGGTTAAGGTAAGGAAGACAAGAAAGCTATTTTAGTTACACAAAACGTTTAAGGGAATGCTAAGAACCAAGAAATATTTTGATAAAATATATCTCTATATATATTTGATTAAAATTTATATACTTCATATATATGTATTATGTATTTACATGTTAGAAGAAATATTTATCAAAATTAATATTTTACTGTTATGTTGCTTAATAAAAAATTAATGACAAAGTTTTAGGGTCAACTGTTGAGAATCAGTAACAGTACTCGGACCAGACACCTGAAGCCTTGAGGCTCATGCCATCCTGATCCTGCGTCATGCTTGGTGTGCACTATTTCTAAGTAATACTATCAAAGGTGCCAACAGGACATCATTGTTAGAACTATGAAATAGCTGCTAGTTTACATTTTCCCCTGATAGTTTCATGTGAAGGTGTCACAGCACTTCATTATTCATAAACATAGGATTTGAGTTGTGGCATATAAGTTGATTTTGAAACTAATTTAAGGGATGTTTTTGGAGTTATATTTCATCTGTATTGTACTTACAAGAAAGTAACTTGTACAGAGAAAACTGGGTTTTCACCTGCAGGCTGTGTAGTGATACACAGTTGACTTACAACCTCTCAGCTTCTTTTTATTCTTCTTATGGTGAATATACTAATAATATAAAACGAATAACTACAGTACCCCTGATATATAAGTATTTTGTAACTGATTTTTCTCTATAAAAGACGTGTGAGAATCCTTACATACTATGAAAGAAAACATTTTTTAAATTTATGCTGAAGAATTTTTATGATTAGAATTTTTTTAAATAGAAGCTCCTGGGCCAACCTCTGGATTATATATACTCCCATAATATTGAAAGAAAATGTATTCCATTTTGAATGGCCTTAATATTGTCTTGCTTGACACAGGTCAGATCTGACCAATCATGCAAGGAAAAGATACATTTGAGTTAAAGTTTTCAGGGTCTTAATGGAAGGAAGGGAAGTATTCAGAGTTAGTCACAATGGTAGGGAGAACACTATTCTGTAAATTAGCCCTGGAAGTCCTCCTTATAAAAATTCTAAAGCTTCAGCAGATATTTTTAAAAACTATATTTTCTTTCATAATAAGTAAGGGTTCTCACATGTCTTGTACAGAAAAAAATCAATTTCCAAGAGATAAGAAGGGTGTATGGTCCTAATTGATTTTAAGTTATTTCAAATAATTTTTAGCAATTGCTTAGTAATAACCATGAAGGAGGTTCCATTGACATGATTCTCTCCTGTTTCACTCTTTTAATTTAATTATCCTTGGAAAATATTCCTCTGTCTAACCTAGATTCCCTCAGGGAGTGTTAATATGGTAGGTCATCCAAACTAGGGCCCACCCAAAAGAATAATCAAGAGTAATGATGTAATTAGGTTGGTTTTCAGAATAGTATAGTCATATGACCATATAAGTAGTATTGACATTTATTTTTATAGTTCATTTTTTTCTTGTTTTGATATAAACATGAATACAGGTTTTTGCTCTTTGATAAAAAGACATCTATAATTACATTTATTCATATATGTTTTTATTAATTGGTAGCTAAACTAATGACTTAATTTCCTTTACCTGTTTTATTTCAATAGAAGATAATAAGTGACACTATATTTATTCATTAATTCTAGGAGCTGAAATAAGTTATTTAAAATTTTCATGATATAATTGTAATCATAAACTATTTCATAACAATGTAACAGAAATATTTCTATAGCACACACATACATATTTATAATGAACTTCTCATTGTGCCTATTGCAATATTTCAATTATTTTTATGCAATGGTTTTTATGTTTTTAAAATTAAGTGCAGATGGTTTTGGTCACTAAAAATCATTCATATGAAATGCTAAATAGATCTTAAAATATTCCTTACATCATAAATAAAAATAAAAAAATCTTTTATTTAGTATATTGAATCGATACAGCCTAAAGAATATAAAGTCAATTTTGTTCTGCAGAGACCTCAGAAAGATACATTCTATTCTTATTACTTTATTCACAAAAAGATGTAACATTGTTTCTTGTACTAAGATTTTATTGTACACAAATAATGTCTTTCTGATGGATTTCACATTTTTCGAAACAAGTTAAGGACTTCTGATGTTTATGCTCATAAGGAATCCCATAAAGACAGTATGAACTAAACACAAAAGTCACTCTCAGCTTCAAACTATTTCAGAACACACAAAATTTTCTACTATATTTAATTTAGTTATTGCCCTGCTTTTAATTCCGTGCATGTACTATAGTTCATCAATAGCACCGTCCTTTGACACATAGACAGTTCTGTAATTTCTAGAAGTTTTGATTGATGACAGTTTACATGTATGACAAGAACTTATCTCTAGAGGTTTTATTTCACTTACTCGTGCACTCAACTTTCCACTCAAATTATAAACTCTTATTTGCCAAGTTTATATTTGGAAAATAATCTCTAAAAATTTAACTGACATTTTCCTGTTCCTTTAAGTCAATTTTGAAAAAATTAATACCCCAAGTGGATACCTTATGTTAGAAATAAAAACAGCACCGGGAATGAGTTAACCCTTTAATCTCTTGGTCATTGGGGTCCCATGGACTCCCAAGCATTATAGTCCACAACAGTACTCTTGACTCACCTCCTGAATTTGACAGTAAGATCCTTTTACAAGGGACACTGTATAATTGAGAAACATAGAATAGGGAAATCAGGCTTGTATTCAATGGAAGCTTCATCCCTACTGGCTAGCTTTCATTTTATTGGAAGGTGTTATATACACTACCAAACAAGATTGATCATAAAACACACTGAACTGTGACCTGCAAGATCCAGTTATGACTAGCCTAGCAAGATATTCCCGTTGTTTAAGTAGTGGCACAAATGTTATGAGAGTAACCAACCACTTTCTGATTGGTCCTAAGAGCCACTTCATGAGGTGAAACACTTATATGGGGTTAAGGGGAAAAGAATTTGTGTCTAGAGATATCATAGGCCCTAGGGGAAGGCCCAGTACTATTATTTTCCTAAGTGGACAGAGTATTAAAACTACTTTTAATGATCTGTGGCTATTAGGACAGATTGGAGCACTTCTCATCTCTTCTTAGAAAAGCTTCTTGCAGTAGATGACTGTCAACACAGAGACCTTTTACTAGTCAACATAGAAAGAGTATGTGTCAATGGAATTCTTTGTCCTAAACTGGACATATATATCACACCTCTTCTCTTAATATTCAGAGTAATTTTAAGAATAGAGCTATAAAGTAGGCATGACAGTTGTACATGTGAACACACAGTGATTATGACAACATTCAAAAACTTGTATGAGCTTAAAACAGATAAAATCCCAGCACAGAGGAACTAAGGTCAGAGTGAAAGCCCACCACTAACTGAGGGTCTATTGCCATTTAATGGCTTCCAAAAGAGGGAGAATAAGTTTTCTTTAATGATGTGGCCCCTAGGTCACATCACAATATGCCTGGCAATTGGGCTACACAAACTGGGCTTGATGAGCCCTGGAAAGAAGAGGAAAACTCAAAGCTGATTAGGAGGAGAGAGAAGGGTTGGGAGGATCGTTATGTGACAAGCCGTGGGTAGCGGAAGACTATATCCAAATTACATTGTATGAAATCATCTAAGAATTGATAAATGATTGTTTTAAAATATTTAAAATTTAAAGTCTTTCATTTCATACAAATACCTCTATAAATATTAATAGTTTAGGAAGCCGGCCTATTCACCACTGGTTTAGACAGCTATGTCACCCCCCCCCCAATGAAATGTTAACAAAGCATAAATGCAGGAGTCCCTAACTTGGCTCACAATTCTGTTGACCTACATAGCCACCTTACAGTAACAACTGTGCCATATTTCAGTGCATTTATAGTCTTAATTTCTGCAATCGTTTAGCAAATTGTATATTGACATGGTGACTTCTTTGTCATTTTAAATCTATTTCAGTAGTTTATGGATTTTTTACTTCATAAACTAAGCTTTGGATCTGCTTGTCTATTTCAAAAAATTACTGTCACTTGGAATTTATTGACTTGTATTATATAAGATGTTAACTTAAAAAGACTATATTTTATGACCAAATACATAAATATATATAAGGCTCTCCTGTAATTTTCAAAATGTTAACATTCCCCTCACAAGAAATTATACACATTTTAAGTGATATATTACTTAAAGTTATAGTATTGTGAGTTTATTTATTAATTTATATATTTATATTTAATATATATTTATCACTATTGTGCTTTAAAGTTATAGTATTACATTCCTTTACTCTCAGCACTAAGGAGGAGGAGCCAGAATGATTTCTGTGAAGTCAAGGCAAGTCTTGGCTACATAGTGAGTTCCTGGTCATTCGGGACTATGTAGTGTCTAATTGAAAAACTTTTAGCTTATTCATATGGTTATCTTTTAAATTGGATTTGGGCTGGTTTTGTAAGGTTTTTCTCAGTTTGTTTTGTTTTAATTTCTTCCATTTTTTTCAAATACATTGATATAAAGTCATTGCAATATCTCTAATTCCCCCTCTTTTCCTTCCACAAGGCTGCATCTGTGTGGTTTTCTCATGAAGGAGACTTGTCAGTATGCATCTAATTTATTAGTATTTTTAAGTTAATTATGCTTTATTGGTGCAAAATAGCATATTTTCCTGTGCTTTAAATTAACCACAGATCTTAGGAAATATTGCTTTATTATTGTATAATTCCCTTTCTGAAAGATAGTTATAATTTCTTCTATATATAATTCTAACAATTTCTAAACCTATGACCAAATGAACATCATTTTTGTTAGTTTAGTGCTATTTACTTATAACTTAATAGCATTACATTCAGAAAATGCACTACACAAGAATTTCATCTTTAATAATTTTCAGTCCTTATTTAATGCCAGCAAGATTTCATGTTTGGGAAATATTCTTTTGTGCTTCAGGATAACATGCGCTTTCAGACAATCAATGCACTATATGTGACCTTCAGCCATAATTTATTTAACATGTTTATCAGATTGTACCCTTACTGGCTTTTTGAAATAGTCTATAAATTCGTGAAAGATATGTCACGAATACAATATAATTGTTGAAATCTCTTCTTCCTTTTACAACTTTAATTTTCGCCCTCTCTTAGCACTGCATGTTATCCTACTTCATAAGAAATGAAGTGCACGACGACTGCATTAGTCACTTTCCTCTTCATTGTGACAAATTTCTTCCAAAAAGGATGGAAGACATGTTTTTCTTCATGGCTTCACTAAGTTTTGTCCACGATCATTTGTCTTCATACGTTTGGATACAGCTTCACTAGACTGTGGCACATTGCAGAACATCTGCACCACTTCAAGTTGGACTAGTTAGCAGAGAGAACTATGCGGCTACCCTGTCCTGTCACAGATAGCCTGGGCTCCTAGGCTTCCTTGTAAATATTTAGCTTAAATATGCATAACTTTGTACCACTCATATTGTTTTGTGTTTTCAACATATATATGTATTTAAGTTGTGTAAATAAGGTGAAGAGGTGTTATATGATAAAGCATTAACCAGGCTATTTGGATCATGGCTGCAGTTGTCTCTGAATGTCTGCACAATTGAGCACAGTGAAGGAAATTCAGTGGAAACAATATATATATATATATATATATATATATATATATATATATATATATATATATATATATATATTACTGCTCATAAACAACACTGGTTCTCAGAGATGATCTCTTCTCAAAGATAGACTATCAGATAAATGCATCTGCAATATTCTGACAATTCCTGACATTTCCTCAAGACATCTTTCATATTTTTCCATTATTGTCTTACCTGTTCATTAAAATACTAGGCCATCTTTAAATATTCCTCCCCTCTTCTCTCTCATATATTACATAAAAGGGTTTGCTGTTAATTTTAAGGTTACCATGCAAAGTGATGGGTGTCATTATAGAATTTATATACATAGACTTTTTCATAATTCATTTCTCCCCAATGACATTCTCACACCCATACCCGTTCCCTTTTCTGATGTCCTCCCTCTCTCTAAATAATTGGCTTCTTTATAACACTCATCTCATTGCCATCTGTATATTCCTTAGCCTAATAGCCTTTTATAACCACACTCCAAATTTTTATTCTTCCCGCTGTCTTTACCCCCAATTCTTACATCAACCCTTCCTTAAAAATCGGTAGTAATTATGCCACAGCTTGAGAAGTGAAAATTTCTCTAAGTAGCTCATCACATAAAATTAAGTCTTCTCCAATGTCTCAGGACATGAACAAAATGGAGATGCATTTTTTTCTGATAACGTATTGTGAATAGCTTTTAATAAAAGTTTAAACACTGTATTTATTCCCATATGTAATCTCATGACCACAGTGCTTGCTGTCTGAATTCTGTGCATTCTGATGTCCAGAACTCTTAACAGAACTACAAATTTAGTAAAGCTTGCAGAATTCTGTGTCTCCAAAATCTTCTGAATCCCAATCATGAATCAGTTCCCAGCATTTAAGGAGCACACAGTCATATTTAAACATGGCAATGACTCCACTCTAATAATGTATTTTCCATATTAGCTACTTTTCTAGTTGCCCTGACAATGTTTCTGACATAAATAATTAAAAACAAAAAGTGTATTTTTTTTTACTTCATGAGTTAAAGTCTAAATCACATGACCATATGGTTGGGCAAAATTTATGACTGTAGAAGCCTTTGAAGGTGTGGTTCTGTAGCCCTGAAGGCTGGGATTCATGCAAGCATAGTCTTCAAGGCAGACTTCCTTTTTCTTCTTTGGTGCAACTTCTAAAATATACATACTCACTCCAAATAAAATGAGCAGCTTTCATAGTTTGATCTGTGAGAAACATTTTATATTCTGACTAATCCTATCTTTCCTCAATTAAAGACTGTTCGACCTGATTTCTTTAGTGTTTGTCGTGTTTAGAAATTGTACTAACAAAAATGATTTCCTCATGTTTTAGATTGCTTAACCTAATCCTAACTGAATCATCTATAGCTAGGTTGGGTCGTCTAAGAAACTGCTGTTGTTTGAAATATCATTAAATTTTTGGCTGTTGAAAGATACTTGCCTAGTTCTCAATACTGTGTGTGCAGGTGGCATCCTTGTGGGGAGAAGTAATTTGTAGAGCCCACCTCCAGCAGAAAGGCAGTGCATCAAGTGAGGGGTGGGGTTGCCATCCCACACTCACAACTCTGACCCATAAATTGTTCCTGTCTGATAGAACTGCAGGGATGGAAATGAAGAGGAGCCTGATGAAAAGAAGATCCAGTAACAGGTTCAAAGAGGGAATCCAGCTCAAGGGATGGTCTCAAGGCCTGACACTATTGCTGAGGCTATGGAGCGCTCACAAAAAGGGACCTAGCATGACCAGACTCTGGAAGAAGCTGAAAGAGTCAGATGCAGATATTTGTACCCAACCAATGAACAGAAGTTGCTGACTCCTGTGTTTGAACTAGGGAAAGGCTGGAAGAAGCTGAGGAGGAGGGTAACCCTGTAGGAGGACCAGCAGTTTTAATTAACCTTGACCCCTGAGATCAATCGGGCACTAGACCACCAACCAGGCAGCATACACCAGCTGATGAGGCCCCCAACACATATACAGCCAAGGACTGCCAGGACTGTACTCAGTCAGAGAAGATGCACTTAAAGAGACTAGAGACCCCAGGGAGTTTAGAGGTTTAGTGGTGTGGTGGTGGGGGACATCCTCATAGTGACACAGGGTTGGGGAGGAGGTATGGGATATGGAACACTCAGAGGTTGGATTGGGAGGGGAATAAAATCTGGAATGTAAAAAAAAAGGTTAACTAAAAAGCAAAATAATAATAATAATAATAATAATAATAATAATAATAATAATAGTGGTGGTAAGTTAAGGGGAGTTAAATCATCAGGTATGTGCCATGAGGGGGATATTGAATCCAGAACTTGTTCTAACTTTTCTGCTTTTAGATAGCCACCATCATAAATATTGACTTTTCCCAGATCCCTTAAACAGACCCCTGGAAACATGGCCTGAAACCACAGGATTTATGAGTCAAATTTTCCTACTCTAAGTTGCTATTCTCAAGGAATTTACCAAGAAAATGGGAAACCAACTACTACAACTGATACATGTGAGTTGCCTGTACCAGGTCCTTTTGCTTGTCTTCAAATTGTATTGCCTGCTTTTTCTTCTTCTTCTTCTTCTTTTTTTTTTCCCTTACTACTGTGGAAGTTAGTTGCACCAATCCATTTAGTTTCTAACCCTAGAAACCACAATGCACATATTAGACTTAACAAAATATATAACTAACCATTTTTTTCTTTTTCTACTTTCAAACATCATTCTGTTATATAGCTTCAGCCAACCTAAATGGAGACCAGGATAGCTTTCCACTCAGAGATCATCATCTCCTTCCCCTGGAGAGCTGAGTTAAAGATGTCTTCCACCAAACTCAGCCCTAATTGTCCCTCTTCTTAAGGAATCTAAGACTAAGTTTATATCCATCTGACTGTATATTAATATTTCTTTCTGTAATTTACGTATATGCAATTTCATGATGTTATTTTCCAAATTCTTAACTTATGTTTAATTGTAAAAGAGGATTTTCTTGCTCATGTTTTATATCTTCTGTAACAATACATTTTAAAAAATATTGCTAGACCCTGAAGAGAATTAACTCTACCAGATGTTACCACTGAGTTAATATGCCTTGATATCATTTCAGTCTACTTACTTAACCTGATATTCAGTGTGTACAAAATTTAACTACTCACCACGACCACCATCATCACCACCACCACCACACCACCACCATTACCACGACACCCATCACCACCTCCACTAACAATCTCCCTGACTTATCTGTTTTAAAATAGTTCTATTTAATAGGGCTCTGCTAGAGAGTTCGGATGGTTTTACCTGAAAATATCTAACAGTGAAATTATATTTCTATGTTACAGAATTCTAGCTTGGTCATCACATTTCCTACATCAATTTTCTGGCTACTGTCAGCCTTGTCAAGTTTTCATCTTGGTGTTAAGACATCAACTTTCAGTCCCAGTGTCTGCTATTTAAAGGTGACAGGTTCTGCAAAGCAGAAAATCTGAGTACTTTAATCATAACTTACGAAACAGAAAACATACCTTTCCTGCAGTCTTACCCTGATAATTCCAGCTTTAAAGCTTATTAGTTTTTAAAATGCTTGTTCTTCTGAAGGATGCTTGATGCACCAGCTATGGATTTCTTTCCAAGCACATCCTATGTTCACCCTCATGGATGTGTTTTTATGCACTTCAGGATAATTTTCATTTGCCACCGTGTTGTATTTTACTTAGCTGCTTCTTTACCTGGAACTTGAATTAGCCACAATTTAGACCAGTCCTTCTCAACCTAGCTTTGAATATAGTTCCTCATGTTGTGATGACTCCCCAACCATAAAATTATTTCTATAGCTAATTCATAACTGAAATTTTGTTACTCTTATGTATTGTAATGTAAATATCTGTGTTTGCCAAGGGTCTTGTGCGACCCCTGAGGAAGAGTCATTCAACCTCCAATGGGTCAACCCGCAGGTTGAGAACCACGGATTGAGACCATCTTTGTACTCCTCCTGTATTTTGCCCTCTTTGACTTTTAACCCTTTGCACAGGATTTTGAATGTGTCCTCACACGCTTACAAATCCATTTTGTCCTCTGCCTGTGGTGGGGTTACAGCTAGACGATAGTATTTTAATTTTACTTGTATGATTTATATTTCTAAAATTTATATTTGTTTCTTCTTCAACTATTCTTCCATGTGCAAATATTTCCAAGATGGTGTTTGTTCACTAATGGAATATTATACTTGTCATTACCTGTGTCTATATGTAATTTGTAGTTGTAATAATTTTTGTGCATTTTTTTTTCTGATGTCATTTGTTTCTGTTGATTACTTATGGTGTCTTTTATATATAGTAATTTATTTTGACAGAAATGATAACTATATATTTTCACCACATGTGTGGTATATGATTAGGTTCATATTATATACATTTACATACTAAGCATGCTTAATGACATATTCATTAATGCTTCTTTGAAAAATGTATTGTAATGGTTTTCTTTACTGCTTCAAAATAAAATGCTGTAGCAGTCTTCCCATCAAAACCTTTTATTTTATATTAACTTCTCCAAAACATAAAATTCATATCATCATTTTCTCAGGAGTATTTCAGCACTTTAACTTTCCCATTTCTCAACATTTTGAGGCCTATATATATATATATATATATACATATATATATATATATATGCATATTATTATCTTTTCTAAAGTCAAGGAAAATGACATGACTGATGATCTCTATGTAGAAGCAGTGGTAACTTGAGGAGGTTTCCATTAATAGACGTTTGGCCTCTAATATATTACAGAAGGTTAAAAGAGTATCATTATATTATTAGACATTTTTGAATGGCTTAAATTTAAAATAGCCTGGTATGGCATATAAGGAATTTAGCTGTGAAGCAGGACATCTATTAGAACTTTAAATTATAATTTCACCAACTATGAAACAAGAAATATACACATCTTAAGTATTGTAGAGACCTATGGAGTCATTTGAGTTCTGTTGAAACTAAAGAATACTACCTTTTTCTTGTTTTTCTTCTTTTGAGAGCTCTCTCACTCTAGTTCAGGAACATTCTTTTTGAGTGGGCATGCATTTTTTTCTCTTTTCTTCCTTTTTCTTTTCTTCTCTTTTCTTTTTATTTTCCCTTTCTATCTTTTTTGACACGTTTTTAAGTTCTTCATATATTCTTGATATTAAACCTCTGTCAGATGTATTCATACCTAAAATTCACTCCCACTCTGGACTTCCTTGTTAGCTAACTGAATCTTTCTGTAGCTTTAGAGAAACACTTTAGTTTTCTGAAGTCCCAACTTGGCAACTGCTGGCCTTACAGAGTGGAATCTTATTCAGAAACTCCTTTCTCACACATATTTCATGAAGAATACTGCACTTGTTTTCTTCTGACAATTTTTGCGTTTCAGATTTCATGTTAAGTTCTTTGATCCGTTTGGAGATAGCTATTTATAAACTGATAGCTATATGAGAGTAATATCATTTTTCTGTATGTGGACATTCACTTTTCCTAGCAATATTTGCTGAAAATGGTTTCTTTTCTTTAGCATATGTTTCTGGTATCTTTGTCAAATATTAAAGCTCTGAAGTTATTGTGCTCACATTTGTGTCTTTACTTTTGTTCCATAAGCCTATATGTCTTATCCTCCACCTTCTCTTGTTCCCTCTCCTCTTCCTTTCCTCCTCCTTCTTCTCCCAATATCATATTGCTTTTATTACTATGGTTCTGTATGCCTGTTGAGATCTAGAATTGTAACCTCCCCAAACAGTATTTTTATTTTTAGAATAGTTTTGGTTAACTGGAGTTTTTTATTGTTCCACTGAAATTTAGGATAATATTTTCTATTTCTAAAAAGAAGGAAATGAGATGGATTTCAATTGTGATGACATTTTCTATGTATATAGTTTTTGGTGAAATGGTAATTACTATATTATTAATTATTCCAACCTTTGTACACAGATGTCTTTACAATTTTTAGTGTTATTATCTTTTTCTTTGGAAATTTAAAAGTTTTCATGGTAGAGGTCCTTTACTTCCTTGCTGATTTGTTTTATCACGAGAATTTTTTTTTAAGGCTAATATGAACAGGAGTGCTCCTATGATCACTTTATAGTTTGTTAATTATAGAAATGCTATTAATTTGTACAAGTAGATTCTGTATCTTGCCACATTGATGGATTAATTTATAATTTCTAGAGGTTTTCTATTAGAATTTTTGGAATATATATGAATATCACATCATCTGCCAGTAGGTAGTTTAAATCATAACAATAATTAATTTAAAAAGAGTCATATGTTTAAGAGAGAGCAAGACAGTATATATGGGAAGGTGTTTGTAATGAAGAAAAGGAAGGAAGAAATGATGTAGTTATGTTATCCTCTAGAAAGTGAAAGCCACAATTAAAAAAGAAAAACACATATAAGACATTACTATTATATCCTATTGGCAGCTATTATAAACACTATTTTCTAGATGATGAGTAAATATTCCTTGTGCCTAATTTGGGAATTTTCAGCAGAAAATGCTCATTTAATATCTTAAGGTAAATATATTTCCATCATTTTATTAACAGTATTATTTTATTAACAATAGAGTGCATGTTTTATTAGATTAAAGTCATCATGATTTTAATTATGGGCATAATTATGCTTTATTATTTTATCATTATACTATATTATTATGGTTATTACTATTTTATTACAATTATACTGTATTATTAGTTTATTATTATCTTGTATTATATTATTATTGTATTGTTATTTTACTATTGTACTGTATTATATTTTCATGAGTGTGTATGTGTGTGTTTATATCACTACATTGCGAATTTTTCCTTCTTGATTCTTAGCAACATAACTTTGTGTTTTCTTGTTACAGTGTTTCAATTTCACTAAAATTGAATATATTCTCTGATAAAAAACTTCATATTTTACAATATTATATATATTATAACTAAAAAAAGACTACTGCTGTATTATTTTTCTGGGTGGATACAAAAATAGAAAAAGGAAGTTCCATTTACTAAGCCAAGTTTTGTCTAACTTCAAGTTTCTCTCTGCTATAGAAAATGGCAATCTCTGAAATAAGCTTGCACTAGAAATCATATCCATAAAATCATATACTTCAATAATAGACAAAGACAGATAAATTAAAAGTGTTATATCACAAAATACTGTAAATTTTGTTTATAAAATCTATTATGGGCCAAGAAGTGGTAATTATATGTCCACTATTGCCAAAGAAGTCCATAATATGAATTCATAAAAAAATGGAAACCAACTTTGTACCTGAAGTGATAAATAGTTAAGTAATTTGAGAAACAGTCATGAGGATGGGAGTTCAGACTGAAGTCCCACAGGTAGCAATTCCATGCCTACCTGGAATGCCAGGCTTGATGAAGACAGACAAGAGGTATTGGGGGCTTGCTATCTTCTAGCTCAGCTTATAAAGCATAGAGTCCAGACTCAAAGTGGACACGCCTCAAAGGAAGTGTTAACAAGTGATAGAGGAGGCTGTCTGAGGCACTACACAGAGATACATCCACACATAAATAAATTAAATGATATAAGATTCCTATGTTAAAGCATGAGCATCAGGAAACTTTTATTGGTTCACTTCATCTTGCAATTTCAATAATGTGAGAGAGATGAGGATACTTCCCAGGGCTGGTCTTGTGTTGTAGCTAATAAGGTTATTTTCTTAATGGATAAACCAAACTACCATGTAGACCAAAGCATTTTCCAATACATTTAAAAGGAAAAATAACTCCCCCTGCACCACTCAAAGCTCACAAAGGAAATCAGTTCTAGTCTCAGCTCAAAATATTCTGGTCCTTAATAGTTTTCCAGAAGATGATCTTCAGAAAGCGATTACCATAGGAAGAGTGTAGCATTATGGGATATGTGGGTTTTGACCAGCTCAGCCATAATTCCCTATGGCTAGAATGTTTACTGCACTCTGCCATTCTCATAATTTAATATCAGGATAAATTTAGAAGAAATGTACAAAGTCCTCTGAGAGTAAATATGAGAAAATTGTATTCTAAAATTTCCCCCTTATTTTCCAAAAGTTATTCACAGGAGAAAATAAAATTTTGTGGGTTTTTTTTTTTTGCAGCTGTTATATTAATAACATAGTAAAAACCTTATGTGTTTCCATGTTTACAAACAATCTAAAGATGTTCTGTGGGAAAATACAGAATTTTAGTTACGTGTAACTGCCATATGTGGGCCTTTGAGTCATAAAGATAGAGGTGGAAATTCCAATGTATCTTTTCCAAGTGAAAAAAAAAAACCCTAAAGTTTCATTTAAAAATAGATGTTCTTCTCTTAAGGCTACTATCAAGATATAATTTTCTGTACAATAATATTTGTTTTCTCAACAAATGACACACTATGCTTTTTTCTCTTGTGGCATCTGTCTCAAAATATTAAGAATATTTGAAAGGTATATAAAGAAAATATCTAATAAAAAATAAATAAATAAAAAAGAATACACATACCTTATATATAAATTTGTTACCTGTAGGTATTTATTAGAGTTATTCTGTAAGGGATATGATTTTGTGTGGCAAGTGAATGATCTACTTCTGGTTCTGTGTCTATAGAATTGTTAAGCTAAGAGGTGACTGATCTTCATGGTCAATGGAGTTCAAGAATGATTGTGAACACATTTTTTTGAGATACAGGGATAAAAACAGGTAGAATCATCTTAAAAAAACAGAGCCAATATTTTAGGTAATAAAAGTCCTGGGGAAGCATATAATTTATAACATTTGGTGAAAATCTAAAATACAATTTGTGCCTGTATGTCAGATTATCAAGTTCTTTGTGTACACGTATGTGAGTGTGTTTGAGTGTGAACATATGTGTGCATGTGTGTGTGTGTGTGTTTGTGTGAGTGTGCTTGTGCATATGTGTGTGTACTTGTATGTGAGCTATTCTAAGTTCCCTTAACTTGTCATTACCTTTGTCTATTAGTTATTGTCTTCATTGTTAGAATCACTTCACAACTCTCTCTCTCTTCCCTCTTTCCCCTCCCGTACCCTCTCCCTCGCCCTCTATCCCTCTCCCTCCCCCTCTATCCCTCCACTTCCACCCCCTATCTCTCTGTGCATTTTTGTGTGTATGTGTATGTGTGTTTGTTAGTATGTGTATATGTATTTAGGACTTCACTGGGATTTGAGTCATCAGAAGATGGAGGGAAATTTTGTTTTCTAGTCATTACTAAGTGTTGATAAGTTCTCCAACTTTTGTTTTCAAATGAATTTGTTTCTATATTCAGTGTCATTCATCTAAAAGACATATTATTTAAGATATGATTATCAAGGTATTGTACTAACGAGCCAGTTTAATTTCAATATTTGTAGATGCTTCAATATATGCTGTACATGACAATACGTAATTTTACATCAAATGAAATAAAAGTATCCTGGAGTGGTGGGAAATACTTTGTTGACTCTCAGTGCATAGAGACAGAGGCACATGGATCTCTACGAGTCTGAGGCTATGTAAGGCTATATAAAGAGACGTTGTCTCCAAAACACAAAATAAATAAGTAAAATCAAAAGCAATATATGGAAATAAGCCAGCAAACACATATGTGAGTATAGTTTTTCTTATCTTTGTCAACAAAGTAATCATATTATTCTGTTCAGCAAATGACCCCAAACACCAAGCACCCACATACAAAAAAGAGAAAGAGGGAGAAAATGCCAGAGAGCTTGAGAAAGAATATGAATTAGATGTAAACCATCACATTTCATAATAATTTACATAAATTGAGGCAGATATACATATTAAAGACAAACTATAAAACTTTTATGAGGTAACATGTTATAATGTTTAGTTGGGCATGAGTTTCGTAGTGCATTTTAGACATAAAAGAAAACACATGATTATCAAGCAAAATAACTGATGTTATCTATTTCATTTTTAAAAATCATTCTGCTGTGTGAAAGACAATGCAAAGAAATAAGATTGCAAGTCACCAATAGAAAGAAAATAGTCGCAGAAGACACCTATGATAAATAATTGCTTTTCAAAAAATATAAAGAATTATTAACACCCACGGAAGCAAGCCATTTCATAAAAGATGGGCAAAAGACATTGATACATAACACTGAAAATATAGACAGCAAATCAGTACGGATAAAGATGTTCAATTTCTCATATCAGTAAGAAATCCTAAGAATAACATGACTTGACTACATTTGTACCAGAAAGAGAACAATCCAAAGCAAGAAAACATCAAGTGAGGAAGAAGATGTGAACCGATGGGGAATACATGCATTGTTGCTGAGAATGTAAACTGGACACACTTTAGGAAACTGCCTGGCAGCTGAACAGAAATTAAGTATATTCTAAGCATAGCACACAGTAATCACTCTTTGGATTTTAAAATGATTCAAAGGTTATGGACACAATGCACGCTACAGCTTTATAACTGCTAAAATATTCAGTAGGTGGGTGGATGAATGAGGTATATCTAACCGTGGACAGCTAATGAGTACTGAAGGGAAGGAAGATAAATACACAAACAAAACCACTCCCACCACCATCAAAACATGAGCTGGTGATAGCGGTCCTCAATTATAATATTACAACTCAGGAGACTGTGGCAGCAAGCGTGTGTCAGAAGTTCACTACTCTGGGTATGTTTCAGGTTAGCTGAGGCTACAAAATGATCTACTTATGAAAAAGAAGTTAAAAATCATAGTTATAAATTGATATTAAATACATATCAATAGGTGAAAGAAGCCAATCTTAAAAGTATTTATGTTGATAAATCCAATCCTATGATGGTTCTCTTTTTTTCAATTTTTTTAGATTTTTTTCTTCATTTACATATAAAATGCTATCCTGAAAGTCCTCTATACCCTCTCCTTGCCCTGCTCCCCTACCCGCCCACTCCCACTTCTTGGCCCTGGTGTTTCCCTGTACTATATAGTACATATAAAGGGCATATAAAGTTTGAAAGACCAAGGGGCCTCTCTTCCTAATGATGGCCGACTAGGCCATCTTCTGATACATATGCAGCTAGAGACAGAAGCTCTGGGGGTACTGGATAGTTCATATTGTTGTTCCACCTATAGGGTTGCAGACCCCTTCACAGCTCCTTGGGTACTTTCTCTAGCTCCTCCATTGGGGGACCTGTGTTCCATTCTATAAATGACTGTGAGCATCCACTTCTGTATTTGCCAGGCAATGGCCTAGCGTCAAACGAAACAGCTCTATCAGGGTCCTTTCAGCAAAATCTTGCTGGTGTATGCAATAGTGTCTGCATTTGGTGGCTGGTTATGGGATGGATCCCTGGGTTGGGTAGTCCCTGGATGGTCCATCCTTTTGTCTTAGCTCCAAACTTTGTCTCTGTAACTCCTTCCATGGGCATTTCTAAGATGTCACAATTACAAAGAAAGAGAAAAAAATCAGTGGATGGCTTACAGAGAGGGAGTGTGGAGTTTGGGAGAAAGGAAAAAAAGGTATAATGTCAACACAAACTTAACACTATGGTGATGTCATGCTAAAGTAGCTTCGACCACTCTGATAGTGATAAAGTGACTCCTACTGACATCCTTTTATACTCATAGATCAGTATCTTGCTTAGCCCTCACCAAAGAAGCTTTCCCCTGTATCAGAGAGAGCAAATATAAGAGGGGGGATGAAGGGAGGGAGGGAGAGAGCAGAAAGGAAGGAGGAACACCCAGCCCTAAGTTTGATGATTTAATTAAACTCCTCTCCTGAGAATTCAGGAGAATATTGTAGAATAGAAGGCAGGAAGATTACAATAAATAGACGACCCTAAGAAAACAAGATCCTTTAAATCAATATAATCAATGCTCCTATAATTTCACAGAAACTGAAGCTGCAAACACAGAGCCTGCACAGGGTCTCTGTATGTATGTATGTATGTATATATATATATATATATATATATATATATATATATATATATATATATATTATGGCTTCCAGTTCAGATATTTTGGGGGGTGGGGCAGATTTCCAAGTTGTGAACAAGAAAGTTTTTGATTTTTGTTCCTTCTCTTGGGTTCTTTTCCTTCTGTTTGTTAGTTTTATTCAACTTCTATGTGGGATTTTTTTGTTTTACTTTATTATATTTCACTTTATTATATTGTATTACTATTTCTTAGAAGCCTTCTATTTTTTATCTATTCTTTTCTCACACATTACGTCTTGACCTCAGTTCTCCCTCCCTCCACTCCCCTCAGACCACTCCCACCTCTCCTCTCCTCCAATTTACTCATCTTTTTCCCTTAAGAAAAGAGCAGGTCTCCCTGGGCTATCAACCGAACATGGCTCAAAATGTTACAGTAATACTAGGGCACATACCTTATTATCAAAGCTTAATGAGGCAAACCAGTACGAGAAAAGTGTGAAAGAGTCAGAGAGACACCACACTCCCAGCATTAAGAGTCCTATTGTTTAATGAGACAGAAAGTAACTGGACTTGGATAAGAAAGGAGGTGAAAAGGAATGGGGAGGTGTAGATAGAGGTGAAACTTATCAGGATATACTATGGGAGAAAATAATCGATTTATTTTCATTTAAAAAAATGGGTACTTGTTGGGCTACGCTGTGTGAAATTGTGTCTCTGTCCTTCCTCATCTACTTTAAGTCATTCTCTGATTGGCTTTAATAAAATTCTGATGGGCAATTATCTGGACAGGAAGTGGAAAGTGCGGCTTCCTGGGAGGGAGAAAGGGACCCTGGGAAGCAGGAGGAGGAAAGCTTTCTGCCAGGAGCTATGACATCTCTAGAGCAGATGGAGGAGTTAACTCAGATGTCCTAGCTGAGCATCTGCCCAGCTAAGGCCTAAGCTTTGAAATATTGAAGATGTCTCTGTGTGCTTATTTGAGGAACTACCCGGTTAAGGAATGATTGCCACCAAATAAATGTTCAGCATTAATTAATACATACAAAATTTAATTTAATCTACTTGTGCTAGAAATAAAAATAAAGGAATTATATATGGCCAAGAAAACTATATGTGTAAGATACACAGGAAATATGTACTCTCTATTCAATTTCTTTCTAAAATTAAATGACTGAAGACTCTATTTCAAAATGAACATGAACTTTTCAGGTAAATGGATCTAGAAAAGACTATACAGAGTAAGATAACCCAGACCTAGAAAAGCTACACCCATAAAGTATCTTTCATAAAACACATTGCCAGAAATACACATTTCTACAATTTGCTGAGGAAGCAGAATGTCAATTCTTCGGGGACATACATGACGAGCTTTAGGGATGCATGAGAGTCTGCTATGCTGGGGGTAGGGGGCATATTTGGATTTGGAAATAAGATTCTAACAGCAGTAAGGGTTAAAGTTATCTAGAAGGGTACCACGTGCCCAGCAGCCTTCTGACAAGATTGTAATGTCTTTTCTTGTAAAAGTTCCAAGAAATAGACATAATTTTGCCATTTAACATACACACTTATAATTTTAGAGAACACACAAATGAATCCCATATCACATTGTAGAAATTTTAATTTAAAATTTGTCTGAAGCTCCTATAACACATTAGTGATACAATCAAACTATTTGATCTTGCCAGACAAAGAGTATGTTATTTAGTTCATTCATGTCTAGTTTTATGTGTACAGCTGGAATTTCAGTATTAATTCACATTTTATTTAGTCTGTACTATGCATGCTTAATATTTAGTATATTATGGGTGGGGATTATTGTTGCTGTGATAGAACACTATTTTTAAAAACTGTTTGGGGATAAAGGGGGGTTATTTCATGTTACGACTTGGGTCACACTCCATAAGGACTCAAGGCAGAAACCTGGAGGAAGAAGCAATGGAGGATCGATGCTTAATAGGTTGTTTGTTGTTCTTGACTTGTTCATTTGGTTTCCTTAGGCAACCCTATAATATTTGTCTAGGGGTGGCATTTCCCCAGATGGGCTGGATACTCCCAATTCAATCATTAATTAAGAAAGTGTCCCACAAACTTGCTTACAGTCAACTTGATAGAGGTATTTTCTTAATTGAGACTTGACTTCCCAGATAACTCCAACTTGTGTCAAGCTGATACAGAAAATTAGACAGGGCATAGAGCATTATCTAGTATGTACTATCATGTATATCTATGTTGTATGGTGACTTTCATAGGCTTAGTATGGACAGGACACACATTAATCCTTAATTCCTTGATTTCACAATCCATACACATTTTAATCACAACCCATGCCATTTTTATCAACATGTTTTTCAAATTTCTAATCACACCATTAATTTTTAGCCTTTTATATTCCCCGACATTATGCCTACTGTTTCATTTTCCTGGTTTACTATATTATAGCATGAAGATAGAAAACATCTTCTAGAATTGTGAGAATCTGAGTGGCAATCTATAGTGCCATTTCTTGGAAAGATCATGAAAAGATCATTCCATTGACAATGTAAAGACAGAGCTGATTAGAGAATCCAACGTATCTTAATATTGAAGCTGATGTTACAGCTTTCTTAGCATCTTCTGTAGGTTCAAAACCATGCATTTTGGGATATGAGAGACATCAATAAAAAGCACACTATAGCATTAGGCCGAGAGACACTTTTGAATTAGTCACCTATTTACCTTTTCTTTTTATTTATGTTCTCAATTTCACATTTATTTCCTGACTGCATAGTGTCTTGTGCTCTATCTTTGACTTTTCTTTTCTGCTTTTCATTGTTTGTTTGTTTGTTTGATTATTTGTTTTGTCCTACTATTCTGGCTATGTCAATTTGACACGTTAGAGTCATCAGAGAGGGGGAATTTCAATTACAAAAATGCCTCCAAAAGATCTGGTTGTAGGCAATCTGTAAGAAATTTTCTTAATTAGTGATTAGTGTGGGAGGGCCAAGCCCATGGTAAGTGGGGCCACTTCAGAGCTGGTGGACTTGGCTTCTATAAGAAAGCAGGCCGAACAAGCTATGGGGAACAACCCAGGAAGCAGTATTCTTCTATTGACTCTGCCATGTTTGGATTCCTGTGCTCATTGCTCTTGATGATGAACTATTATATGGACCTCTCAGTAAAGTGAATTCTTTCTTTCCCAAGTATGTATTCGTCATGGTGTTTCATCACAGCAATAGTAACTAAGACACTGGTTCTGGTTTGCTTTTATTTTATTTTACTTTACCCATTATTTTAGATCCTTATTTTATTTTCTCTGAGAAGGAGGAAATGGAGCGGTAGATTTGGGTAGACAGGCATGTGGGGAGGATCTGAAGGAGGAAAAACTATTATCAGGACATATTGTATGGAAAAATCTATTTCAATTCAAAACATAAAAATTAATTTACAACATGAAAAGAATGCTTATATTATCATCGTTGTTTATATAGAAATATTTTCTTTAGCAACAGATAATATAATTATCCAAAGCTACCATCAATATATAGTCTGGGGGTGGAGAGATGGTTAAGCTGTTAAGAGCACCGACTACTCTTCCAGAAGTCCTGAGTTCAATTCTCAGCAACCACAAGGTGGCTCACAACCATCAGTAATGGAATCTGATGCCATCTAGTGGTGTATCTGACCACAGCTACAGTGTCTTCATATTCTTAAATACATAATTCTTTAAAGAAAGAATCATAATCCTTGAACTTTAATAATTAGGATTTCAGTGAATTTTAAGTAAATTGCTTCAGCTTTTATTGAGCACTTACTATATAGCAGGAATTTTTCTTTTTTCTTTTTTTTTCTTTTTATTAGGTATTTTCTTCATTTACATTTCCAATGTTACCCCAAAAGTCCCCCATACCCTAACCTCCCTCCCCTAACCGCCTCCCACTTCTTGGCCCTGGTGTTCCCCTGTACTGAGGCATATAAAGTTTGCAAGACCAATGGGTCTCTCTTTCCACTGATGGCCGACTAGGCCATCTTCTGATACATATGCAGCTAGAGACATGAGCTCTGGGGGTATTGGTTAGTTCATATTGTTGTTCCACCTATAGGGTTGCAGAGCCTCCCAAGCTCTTTGGGTACTTTCTCTAGCTCCTCAATAAAGTATAGTTATGACACTACAGAGTCCTAAACTTTAAGCAGGATATGAAAAATAATTACTTAACACATACTACACAGAAAATTTAGCACAATAGATAAGCACCAAAGATATGTTAGTCCTAGGAGTAACAAATGAAAAGATATGGAAGTGGGGCCATTTTTTTGTCAAATTACACTTATTATTCATTGTGCTATGTGAAGCCACAGAAACTTTTGCAAATGGAGCCTAGTGTCTATTACAGAAGGTAACTAACTGATCAGATCTACTTCCTAGACCAGTGGTTCTCAACCTTCTTAACCCTTTAATACAGACCTTCATGCTGTGGTGACTCCCAACCATAAAACTATGTCTTTTCTACTTCATAAATGTAATTCTGCTACAGTTGTGAATCATAATACGAATATGTCTGCTTTCTATGGTCTTAGGCACACCCTATGACTCTCCCAAGGTCACGTGACTCTCCCAGGGGTCGGAACCCACAGATGAAGAACCACTGCTCTAAATCTCTAAATCATCGTTGCTTTACACTACTTTGAATTTCTGAAAACATTTTATGTGAAAAAAAGAACTTTGTGCTAAAACATAAATTTCAAAGACCATTAACCGATGGACAATCACTAAATCTGAACATGGGGATACTTGCTAAGTACTCCAGCCAAATGCTCGCTTACACTTTGACGTCACATAACTAAACTACATGTAAACCCATAAAATACAAGATGAACAGACCGATGGTTCCAAATAACCCTGATCACTGTGTTCAGTTAAACTATAAATAAAATTATATGCATCATTATTTTAGATTGTTTAGTATGGAACAACCTTTATTCAAGCAGTCATTAGAGGGATTTGAGAAAGGTCTGGTACCTACCAATGTGCAGGTTACAGACACTTTTTCCGCTATGAGAGACATAAAATGAAATAAAACAAACAAACACATATACAAGTACACTAAAATGTGGTAGATGCACCTTTTGGACACGTGACTACAGACACTTCTCATGATTTGAGAACAAACTCTATAGAATCCGAAGGTGACATGCATAAGATACAACTGATAATCCCACCCAGCTGTAAAAACTATGAACCAAAATAGTGACCATCAGAGCAAGAAGTCCGGAGGGTGCGACAGTAGTGGTTACATCTTGGAGCCAAGCAACAATCTCCTGAATGGACTTCATGTCCTTTCAGTAGGAGGAAAAGAAGTCATGCCGTGGTACTATAAAGCTACCCCACATCCATGGTGAGGTCATGAACACTAGATAATAACCTACTAGGGTCATTTTCCAAAACCAGTTTGATATCTAACTTCAATCCAAAAGTGTATCCTTATAATCACAGATAAGTGTAACACTCATTTATCATTAAAGAAACTTATTTTTACAACAGACAGACACTATTATGGAAAATCTCAGCTTGGCCAAAGTAGAACGAATAAATGACTGTGGTGTATCCAGCTTCAATGTACACTTCTACAACACAGCTGCGATGACATGGGAGGCTCGGGAAACATTGTGGAAGACAGGGCAGAAAGACTGTAAACTCCACAGGCTCAGAAAATCTGCTGTGAGATAGTGTTTTCTATGTGAGACAAGAAAGCAAGATCCATGGAATCCTGACAATACGGTTGCCTAAACAAGATCCATCCAGTGACACTACCAATAAGTCATGGCAATATGGGTGGAGCAAAACCTAAGTCCTACCAGATATAGGGCTACAGATACTTAGTGGCTATGGAGTGAAGGATAATAAATAGGCCGCCTAGTTCCAAATGGTCAGCTATAAATTTAGCATACATATATGAGTAACAATGGACTTTACAAAATGTGTGTGTGTGTGTGTGTGTGTGTGTGTGTGTGTGTGTGTGTGTGTGATAATTAAAGAGGAAGGGTCATGGATTTGAGGAGTGGAAGAACACAAGAGAAGATGGAGGGGAAAAGGAAGAATACAAGTGATGTAAAAGATGGTCTCAAGTATGAAATTCTCAAAAAAAAAAAAAGAAAACAAAGTAACACCACCCCCAAAACAAACTTATTGTTGAAAGCTGTACCAGGTTTGCTACATTGTGTTCATTTCATTTCAGTCTAACAAAATTCTAAATAGTAAACTTGACTTGGGGGTAAAATAGAGTCTAAAGATGGAGTGACTTGCCCATAATGATAGTGATGAGGCTGAAAGCCAGCTCTGTATTTGTCTTTACTAACCATTTTCATGAACTGATGCCATCCTGTCCCTTGGCACCAACTTTATTACCTCGACGTGATCTGATTAAGGGACTTGGCAATGGAATGTAAAGGCAGATTTCTCTGAGTCAAACAACAACAACAACAAAAAGGTAAGAAATTGTTTTTTAAAAATATAAAATTTTAAATATTCTAAAGCCAGCAAACCTTTTGGATAGCAAATGAATATTCTCTAAGAAAGAATAAAAAGTGAGAAAGCAATCACTATATAATTCATTAATATTGAATGTTGCTATGAAAGTTCTCCAACAGATGTATGGGGAATAACACTGGTATACCATGGCAGGAGAGGTAGCACATGTAATTTGCACAAATCGAGGCAGCCTGAGCAGCCTTCCTGGCTAAAAACTAGGAGTTACGCTTGTTATGGGGAACTCTCAAGGGTACCGTGCAATCAGAGGTCACAATCGAGGCAACAGAAGCAATGTCACCATATCACAGAATGGGCCAATTCAGAGTGGCTCATGACAGTCACTGAGGTCAAGGCTTGCAGCGAGTAATTGTGTTAAGTGGGAATACCCCCTGTATAGTTTTAGAACAGTCATCTGAACAAACAGGTCCAGGTCATCTATAGGTTACATCTGAGTTCTTTTCCTGGTATTTAAGATTTACTTTCTTGCTTTAATCCCTCACAGTTTTTTTTTTTTAAATCTTACAACTGAAACTTTGTTTTGATCAGGTAGATGCATCCAAAATTTCTGTTGTCTAACCTGAACTCCCACAACCAAACAAAACATTTAATTTCAATGTCTCTTTCTGTCACTTAATTGTGTCAAGGTTATTTGTTCTAAAATGTATTTTTAAAATTCTGTCACAGTAACAGAATATACATGATTTAAACCCAACATTTTAGTGTATTACACTTAATTACATTATACTTAAAATAATAAGAAAGTAATTGTCTGCACAATTGAAAAAGTTCAAAATTCATGTATCATATGGTGTGTTTTACTAATAAGCAACTAAAATTTAAAAAAAATTTTAAAAATCTATAAAATTTATAAGTATTATTTAGTACGTAGAAAAGATATCTGTAAAGTTGTTGAAATATTATATAAGTTAAATAACAAAGATAAGCAGAATATACTTCTCTTTAATTTTATATGAGACTTATGTTGCATAATATGCTTATAATTTCCTAAAAATTCAATTTATGAATTATTCCTATTATTTTTGAACCACTAGACAATATATTTTAAGTTGATAGTAATATTTAAAGCACCCACATTGTGCTACAGTTTTCATTTTTTATATAGTTTTAATATCTAAAGTTATGCTTATTATTTTGAATATGTATTCTTATTTTTATATGTAGTTTCCACAAGTAATGCTTGAGAAAGATTATATTCTAGGGCATTTCATTTGTTTAAAAACTGATCAAGTCACTTGATGAATAGTTATATTTAATAATGATTTCTATCTTCTTTTTGGATGTCTTTAAATTTACACTTTAAGCAGAAAATAGATGCACACAGCTCCCCACAATAGTTCCAAATAAAGCTCACCACAAACCAAATTATGATATCTTAAATCATAATTTCAGATTGTGAAAGCAGCAGTCAACTAAACTGAGGGAAAATCTTTATTTTTTCATAACTTTTCAGTTAGTGTATTACCAAACTGTGAATATTGGGTGTAATGTGCCATGTTACTGTCGAGAACACATTAGTCATCTTTATAGTGAGTAGTTGTCTATTTTTAAAGCATTCTTTAGAATGTGCCAGAGGGGGGAATTGAGAATTTGTTGTCTGGTAAGTATGTGCTCATTGTCAAAAGTATACATTTCAGTTTACACAGCTTATTGTAAATGTCAATTTCAGTGACATCTTTCAATACGTGCATTTTTCAAATCATACTTTAAGGAATTTAGTTCTATTATATTTTTGATCTATGACTTCATTATCTATACAAGGAAGAAAAATATCAACCCTATGTTAAACATAAAACTGTTATTTTAAGGAAACACTTCTTGACCTCATTAAAACAATTAACATTTCATAACATTATATTTCACATCCAAGTTATGGAAAAGCAAAAAAAAAGTTATCAAAGCAAACCATGGTCAATTACATTTTCAGATCAGCAAAATGCACTTGTAAAAGTCTTCCTTCCCTTAATTCAATTGTCTAAGGTATTTTAACAACTCGGAAGGTGATTAGACACATTCCTGCCTGCTGTGGGGCAGCGACAAGCTTCTCTCTTTGTTCACCTTCTGTCTTTCCATAGGTACTAATGCTATCAGAGAAATAAGACTACACACATACATGTGTGTATATCTATATAAAATTAGCTTATTTTAATATAACTTATTTGTGAGTATAATGATGAGTAATTATAATAGCACTATTGTCATGTAGAGGGCATTTTAAATTTTATACTCTGAATTACTTTAATAGAAGGGTAATGAGAAATTTGACTTAAATTCATATTTTAGAAATACCTGTTGATTTTTAAATCCTCAGGAACAAGAGGACCAGTGCCCCAACAATTTTAAATACAATACACACTTAGAGGTAGCTCACATTATTTTTATACCCTTGTATTTAAGAAATAATTTCTTTGTTTTTTTGAAAGAAAGAATTTGGTGAAACACCCTTCTCTAATTCTATGGTGTTTGATTTGTTTCTAAAATTATCTGGGTTTCGCACTCTTAGACCTGGGTCACAACCTTATGGAGGGACAGGAAATAGTTATCAGGTCACCCAGTGGTCAAATGAAAAAGGATTTGAAATGCTTCAGCATTTCAAATAGTCCTCAGTGGACCCTATTCATTCAAGTGATTGACTTCTCCACGGAAAAGGTTGGAAATTCTTTCCTAGATCTAGGCAGCCTACACCTCTACAATTACTGCAAAATTAAGAAAAATGTAGTATTAGCAGAACATAAGACTGTCAGCAAAAGCCTCATAGGTGTACAGAACAAACGGCCTCTGGAACTGGCAGGGATAGTTTAATTAACAATACTAAGTTGGACTCTTTTTGGTAGACTTGAGCAATAAAATGGCGGTGCAAAAATACAAAAGGAAATAAAATTATCTCTTTATGCTGTATTTCTTCTCAGTGGTTTTCAAACTCTGTGCGGAGTGAAAAGTACAGTATAATCAGGCAGGATGATTTTTCCTGCGCATGTATGGCTAACGGCATGCACATGGTAACTTCTCTTCTGTTTTTATATCCGCTTGATACTATTTCAAGGAAATTTTGAAAAAGGGGAGATGGGATGAAGTTGAGGGGGATGGAAAATAAATATTTAAAAAGAATTACTCCGTACTAGTCAATTTCCCTTAAGTTCGAATCACTATTGATAAATAAAAATCATTTTTTTGAACCAGTAACCAAATGTCTCGGGGTTTTGATACAATGAAATCTCATCGCTTTAAAAAGTATTTTAAACCTATACAGGCAGGGAAGGAAGGCAACCAACCCAAAGTGTTGACGGAACCCACTCATTTCTAAACATCGACACGCCTACGGGGCAGGACTTACGAACCTGAAGACCACATGAAACAAAGGTGTGACGTATCCACAAATCCATCTACCTAACCTGCCTGAAATTAAAAATCAGCCGCGATGCTTTGCTCCACAAAAGTGGAGGCCAGAAGCCCTACCACTGACAGACAGAAGGTTGGAAAATTAAGTACAGATTTTATTTTTAAGTTTTATTTTATAATAAGAAACCAGGCCACTAAAAGTCTGTAACCGTAGCTGAAGTGTGTGCACTCGAAGGCCCCTGAAGTCTTTTACAGCTTTTCAGAGGCCGTGGTTGTGAACTGGGTTTGCACTCTACCAGCAGAGCAGATCTGACCCATGGAGAGCACTCTCAGATCAACACTGCCTCGGGCCTTTCTGCTTTCTCCAAGAAGTCTTACGTTTCAGGCATCAAGTTGAATTTCTTCTGGAGATGATTAACCCAAACCCATGACAGATTTTTTCCAAGATATCCAACCCCTTATGTTTATTTTATCCTGGCTCTTTTTTGGATGTACTGGACACAAGTAACTTACTCGTTTTACATGTTAAAGGGCTGGTGGGGAGCCATTAATTCCCTTAAAAATGAGAAAATATTTCAGTGTGCGGGGCTTGATTGTGTTTGCTCACATTAGCTATAGGATTTTGAATTTTAAGAAAGATTTTTCTCCTGTACTATAGATTTAAAAAAAGAAAGAAAGAAAAGAAACATTTCACTGCATCTCAAGATACTGATCTTACTTGTTAAAGGAGGAGGGGACGCATTCTTGTGATGTCCTAAAAGACACAATGTCAGAAGGATCAGTTTCTCTTTCCGTAAGCTCAGTTTGTAGGGGGTTTCAACTAACCTAAATCTTGGCACACACAATTTCAGTTAATAGTCAATGAAAACCTATAAAGAGTCTATTCTCCATGTGCTATACCAGCCAAGCCAGTCATTGTTTTTGGTCTCCGAGTTTTCTTCTTATCAGTGAGATGAGTAAGTCAGGTGCTTGATGCCATGCTTGGTGTGGGGGCTTTTAAATTTCAAGATGATTACACGAATTTTTAAAACATGGCTATTGCTTTTTAAAACAAGTTTCTTTTTTTAAAAAGAAGCATTACAAAAGATGAGGTCAATACAGCCTTTTGAGGATGTATTAGGACCAGTGATTCTTACTAAAATAGTCATAAATATTTTTAAAGTATTTTATACATTAAAGTATTTCAAATATATTAACTGTCAGCAAACAGCAACTAATATTGTATTTATAACATTATAAGAACTATTCTTATACTTGAAGAACTGTATCATAGGAAAATGTGTAAATTCTAATTTAACATTACATACTAAGAAATAAATGTATTTTGTCAGATAGTAATATGAGCAAATGCGTATCTGTGAAGACTGAGGAAGAATGGCACAATCTGAGCTGGGGAATTCAATTTTGCACACCACCACAAATAAAACTCCATTTGGATATAAGCTTGACGTTTATTTATTCATATTGTTTAAAGTTTCTTGAAACTTGGATTTAGCATTTGGCTTATGATAAAAATTCTATCCAAATATTAAATATAGCTTTGTTTTTTAAATTTCTTAAAATTAAGTTTAAAAACTTATCATAGAAATCCATTTAATATATATCCAAAGAGTATTTCACATAATCTTTTCCATTAAAGAGAAATATTCTCATACAAAGCTTATAGTCACAGTTATAAGAAACACAGCAGATATTCTTAGGCAATTCTCAGTGATTATTTCTCATACTAATAAATATCTTTAAGATGTTTTAAAATTCTAAAATCATAAGAATAAAAGAAAATTAATTCACTCTATGTACTGAGGAATTCTAGAAGTGTTAAGTTTTCTCTGCGCTTGAATAAAATGGCAATGCAAATTTTGTCTTTATAAAACATATATCAATATCTGAATCAACAAATTTAATCGCTAGGTGAAGGATAAAACCTAAGTTAATTTTTGTAATTAGATTTATTGCTGGAATGTTTAGAGATATCAAGTTGTTCTTTAGTTCATGCTTCAGTGGGCTACCTAAGTTCAGGACCTTGTATAGGGCAAGGAGAAGAAATAGCCAGGGACAGCATATAGACTGGGGCGGCAGGTTAATGCCAGAGGTGTGGCTGATTGACTGATTGACATCACCTTGAAAAATCTGGATTAAGGCACCTTATTAAATTAATCCAGGTAAAAATTTAAGAAGAACGGATCACTGACTGGATTCAGCAATTTACACACTTGCCACAACCTGGAAAATTCCTTTACTTTCAAAAATAATTCACTATGCAGAATAATAAATGTCTCGCCGCACAACCACCTACCTATGCAAACTATATTCAATATGAAATGTACCAAAATGTACCCAGTTACTCTAATAGAATTAAATGTAAATATAATTTTGTTACAAGTGGCTACTGGTTTTGAAATTGGCAAGAGTTAAATGCGGTTCCAGTATTTTATGTGTATTTGTTTTCTAAGCTCTGAATTATGCATCACTTCTCTAAAGTTTACCTAGTTTAAAACTAGCAGACACAGGAATCCTGAAGAACAGAGGTGAGACTTCAATCTAAGAGGTCTGAGTCCACAGCCCAAGTTTTGAACTGTTAGGTACTGTTTTATTATTTTTTTAACCACTTAAAATCAGGTTGTTGATATATCTTGTAGATGAGAGTGAAGCTTTAAGATAAAACACAGGGTCTTGAATTTTCCCAAAGCTAACATGAGATCTCTATAGGAATACATTAATCTTTTAGCTTTTTCTGACAGATGGGACACATAATGACTACAGGCTTTTGGGGGGTGGTTGATTAATTTTATTAAATATACAACACAGAGCTCATATTTATTATATAAATGATTTTAAAAGGTGGGGGTGTTTATTTGTTTGTTTTTTGTTTTTTGTTTGTTTTGTTTTTCTTTCTTTTTAAAAATTTTTAATTAGATATTTTCTTCATTTACATTTCAAATGCTATCCCAAAATTCCCCTATACTCTCCCCTCACCCTGCTCCCCTACCCACCCACTCCCAGTTCTTGGCCCTGGCGTTCCCCTATTCTGGGGCATATAAAGTTTGCAAGACCAAGGGGCCTCTCTTTCCAATGATGGCTGACTAGGCCATCTTCTGCTACACTCTAGCTGCATATGACTATATGCTTAATTTTATTCTTTCTGATAATTTGGAATTTTATGAAACCCTAAAACTGATGAAATCTTGAAGACAAAGGAATGATATCTGTACTAAAGTTTTAAGCTCAACACCCTCACAGTTGGTTAGGCTCTACGAGGATATCATTGAATGAATTGAGAAGTTTGCTAAATAGATCTCAGGGTGGTGGGGCAGTACAATGGACACCTTGAATATGAACACTGAATGTAGAAGCTTTAGCTGGAACAGGCAAGCATCTGAGTTTGAGGAATAGCAATTGACAGGAGGAGTGCTTATAAGGAACCATTTTTTTTTTTGAAGTCAGAAATGCAGTTTAATCCACTAAACAGTTCTTTAGTATAGATGAATCCAGTACTGGTTAGTGGATTTCTAAGGAATGGAGGAAATGACATGTGACCTACATTTAACCCCCGACTTTGAAATGACTAATCATCTGGACGAGACAGATAATAACATGTAGTCACAGGGTAGTGGGGAAACAAGAGTGGGGCCTGAGAGAATTAGGAATGACTGAGAGATAAAATGATACGCATTTGAATCATGAAGAGTAAGTACAATTGACAGTGGAAAGTTGAGAAGGGCATTGCAGATAAAAGCAATGGCATGCCCCCAATGGAGGAGCTAGAGAAAGTAACCAAGGAGCTAAAGGGGTCTGCAACCCTATAGGTGGAACAACAATATGAACTAACCAGTACCCCCAGAGCTCTTGTCTCTAGCTGCATATGTAGCAGAAGATGGCCTAGTTGGCCATCATTGCGAAGAGAGGTCGCTTGGTCTTGCAAACTTTATATGCCTCAGTTCAGGGGAAGGCCAGGGCCAAGAAGTGGGAGTGGGTGGGTAGGGGAGTAGGGGGGAGGGTAAGGGGGAGTTTTGGGATAGCATTGGAAATGTAAATGAAGAAAATACCTAATTAAAAAAAAAGAAAGCAATGGTATGAAAGAATGAGGATGAGAACTAAATTTATATATGTTTATGTTGTTATAGCCTATATAAATCATATATGTACAATAAGTTTATTAATATCTGGAGAAATGTTGAAGTTTGATAGTCCCAGAATCTATTTTGGGGATGAGGAAGAATGTTATAAAGTCAAAATGGAAAGGTAGTTTACAAAACAGGAAAGCAAGGGCGTAGCCTCCTGAAGACTTGGGATTTTAACTAGAGGGAATGACGGGGCTGAAAGCAATGTTCACTGACAGCGGCAGGCAAGATTATGGTACAGCAGGTAGGCTGGCTTTTGATCCTATCACAGGAAAGGCTGAGGCAGGAAGATTATACAAAGTCAGAGTAGGTTACATAACGATACCCTGGCTAAAAGGAAACAAAGAAAGGAACATGGAGATAATAAAACAAGAATTATGGTTTAGAAGAACATAGCAGTAGAACTGTGGATAATAGCTTTTTGCAAGACAGATTGTAAATTTTGGAATGAAAATGGGCTATTTCAAAACAAAGGGATGTGAAGGGCAGTTCTTAGATTTAAGATATGAGGCTTAAAAAATGAGGAATGACTTAATATTGTAAGAAAAAGTAAATGAATGATCAACGATCCCTTTAACAAAGTGTAATACAATGAATCAATTAGGTGTGGAGTATGGAAAGACACTTCACAGTACAAATGTCAGGCTTGAAATTATGTAGAAATGTTAAAGGGAGGATGACTGCCGGAGATGTGGTTGTCATCACCTATGACCACACGTTTTGGGAAAGAATTGCCTCCCTGAAAAGATCCCCACATAGAATCTTTATATTGTATTGTAAGGACTGTCTCCCATGGAATTACCCTGTGAGGGTCAGGTCCCAAGTATCACAAAGTTCCTTGTGGTGGAACCATTAAGGAGGGACATAGTACGAAGCTGGATGTCGCTGAGTTGTTGAGGAGAACATATGGACGGATTTATGCTTTTCTTTTAGAATTGATTAATTCTCCAGGAGTTGGTTGTTACAAAAAAGGAGAATTGGCCATTTCCCACTTTGGATGCCCTCAGTCTCTGTAAGTTCTTATCTTCACACACCTCCCACTAGACCATGCTACCATCTGTCAGGAGGGTCTCAGGGGAAGCTGAACAGGTGAGGACACATCTAACTCAATCTCCGACAACCGACTTGATTTGAATAAACATCTTTGCTTTGTAAGTTCCTGAGTTTAATTTGTTTTGTTTTGTTTTTGTTATAGGACTGTAAATGTTCAAAATCTGAAGCAAAGACAAATACCCAGTCATGGACAGGAAAGATTATTTACCACTATAAAGGGTATCACTAAATGGAGCATCGCTTACTGAGAAGTAATGTTATCGAAAAATTTGTAGGTGATAATGACATATAAAACAACCACTCTCCATAGTGATAACTGTATACTATGCCAAGTGATGACCTTACACCATGCATGCACCATGACTGACATACTGCAGTTTTCTTCAGTAGATACAGGCAAGGTGAACAGACCTGCCTCATCTCCATGCCTCTTCTCTCTGAGTTCTACGGTAACATCTCCATCTGCCATAAACTTGTAACTGATAGCACCATCTCACTTAGTCCTCACCAGATGCCCCCCCAAATAACTTGATAGAAAACTGATTATTTCAATTTTTTTTTTGCTTAAAATCTTATAATGCCTTTTGGTTTTGGAATACAGGAAGTGAAATTCTCAAGGTATACTGCAAAAATTGGGTTAGCATTGCCTTGCCCCCTGCCGTGTTATCTAGTTGTACTTCAAACTTTGTCCTGCCTCTACTGTGTTTATTTTAGTTTCTTGAGTGGCCTCACCAACACCCACTTCTAAGGACCACGTCATTAATCAGATCACTCGTGTTACACAACTGTAACTTGCCTTTCTGTACTTTCATTCAACCTTCCAATTCTTCTCCAATGGCCATTTCTTCCCTAAACCTTTGCACTAGTGTCCTATTGGATTTTCTTTACTTTTCTTCCACAGAACGCTATTCAGTTGTTTTCATAGACTGAGATAATATTTACCATAATAGACAATTCCATCACCCAAAATCTGTGTTTACTTCATTTACTAATTCTCCATTCTAATTCCCATGCACAGTAACAGTGTCAAGGCAGCATTTCAATGAATGTGGTCATGGACTAAACAGCTAAGTGTATCTCCAGGACCTAAGTTTTAAGGGCTAATTCATTCCAATTTTTAAAAAATAACTTTGCTTTTTTACTGGGGACTTTATGTGGTACATATTATTTGTTTATTTGTTTTAGAATATATTGGTAAAACAAATTAAGTTTTTAAAAGTACTCAAATTAAATCTATTTTAAAATCTCTGCTAGCAACTGCTCCCCACCACCACCACCTCTCTCCCTCATTCTCAACAATTAGAAATATAAAAGAATAAAAGGAGTGTAAAGCAAAAGAAAAATATGTTTGGGACATGACAAGAAATTTGATTCTTAAGTAAGAAACAAACTGAAGTCTTTCATAGGTATTTGTAAGGGGGTTAATTCCATGAGAACCCTACGACCAACCTTATTTCCAAAACGTAAGTTTCACAAATTTCCCATTATAAGAAAAGCTGTAATATTTACATATCACCTATGTATATTTTCCTGTGTGCTTTAACATTCTCTAGAGAATGACTAAGACATTGCAAGTGTGTGTATCTGTTGTGTCACAACTGCATCAGTAGTTGTCAGAGAGGAGAGAGGCTGTGTCGATACTCAGTGTTCTGACCTGTGAACATCTGAATGATTAGTAGCCTAGCATTCCTCCAAAAAATAGTAAGCCTGAGATGACCGCCAGTCCAGCATCATGGGTATCAATTAGAAAGCTATCCAGTGACAACCACAAGTCTACTGTCATGCAGGCCTTAGGGAGAGGCATTAATGTCCAAGATTACTCCTGCCCAGTGCCATAACTCACAAGCATGGTGTTGTACTCCAGAGACCACTCCTAAGATGACCCTGGACACTCAAGAGACCACTGAGCATCACTAAGAGAATCAAGTAAGTGGAGGATAAATGGATGAGAAAGAAAAACGATACGGGGACAATGAAGAGAGGCAGATGTGGAGATTCAAGGTAGTGAAGAACAGTCGATGTGAGTAGCCAGTAACGCCACTTAGGACCATGGTTGGGTCCTGGCCTGTACTGCCACCAGTGGCCATGTCTATGTCCCTGATGCTGCAGCTGCAGGGGATTGTGACCCTCCAAAACCAGGAAGATATCTCTAGTCTGTACTGCCATCTAGAGACATGTAGATGTCCGATGGCTGTGCAGAACTGCCCCTACCCCTCAAGTGGACATCAATGGGAGAGTTGGTCCTAACAAGGTGAAAACAATAGAGCTTGCCCCACATCTTTTCAGCTGCAATACCCAGGAAAAATGGCCCCACATATTGCAGGAGTTGCAGGTGAGCCCGACTGAGGATGTGCTCATGAAAGAACTGGCACTGTCAATCATCTCCTGAGGGTGACATGGAATAAAGAGAGATGTCTTCCTCCCCTTCCCCCTTCACTATCTGACACAGGTGGGAGAGCTGGCCCTGGTGTCATGAGAGTCAGAGAACTGGCCCTGCCCCTCACCTGCAGTAGTACTGGGAAGTCTGGGTCCTGCACCTTGCCTGGGCACCACAGTAGAGCTGATCCTGATGGCAGAGACACAGGTGAGCTGGCCCAGTGGAGTGAGTATGGAGCAGTTGCCTCTGAAACTTGTATGCCATGCTGCAGATTGGGTGAGGAGTGCTTGTGTGTTCCATTTAGAGCTGAGAAGTATACAGTCTTATATTTTCTGTTTGTTGACCAACTGTGGTTCTCTAAATTAATCACAACCTACCACAATAAAGGCTTTCTGATTTATAGAGTTGTGTGCATGTATGTGTGTGTGTGAGCTTCTGTGCCACAAAAGTAATAGTTACAGAAAAGAGGTCATAAACTAGAGAGAGAGTAAGGGGAATATGGATAATATGATAAAGGGGGATAATATGGGCTGTGTTAAATTGAAGAAAAGAGTAGGGAGCAAGTGATATAATTTTATACTAACCAAAAATAAAATCAAAAAGAGGCTTCTTTAATTAGGTGAAACGTGTACTAACACATCAGTATAAAGATAAGAACCTAGGAGGTCCTTTAGCAGAATAATAAATTTAGGTTTTCCTATATGGAGAGTAATTAGCCATGTGTTTCAGACACAGTTAACAGTATCAGGCATACATTGTCACTTGTATATTAATTATATGTCTTAAATCTAATGAGGATATCGTTGGTTTCTTCCTACTATTTCACTAGTAGGTATAACTTGCCAGGCTAATTATCACTGAAGCTCACGTGGCTCAGAGTTGACTAGGGCTATTGAGTACTTTTCTCTTCCAAGACCACTCATAGAAAGTTAGAGCACCATAAACCAGAACAGTAGGGAACAAAGCTGCTAGGTCACTATCACCTTGATCTTTTCAAGACCCATCACTCAAATGTGTGTTATCGTCAATAATAATATCTTACCATTAAGCAGTACTAGAGTGTAATTAAGAGCTATGACATAATATCTAATGTTTTGGGGAGGAATTTGATGGAACTGATCAACAACTTGAAAAGTGGTAACCCATACTGGGCCCTGGGAATTGAATTAGATAGCCAGTGGTGTCTGAGAGACGAACTGCCATTGTTCCTTCCCCCATGTTATACGTTAAATCCATTTATATTGCTTGATATATGTATGTATAAATATTTTAGAGACCTTAGAGAGTAGTTGGCCCTCATGTGGAATTCTCAGAGGTCTTTAGTGTTAGTTATCCTTCCTCGTGATATCTTCTTGACTCTATGCACCCTGAATAGAACTTACTGTTCAACTCTGCCTCCTTTTTTAGTGGTTTGAAATATGAGTTCTCAGCTTTTCCTACTGCCTGTCTTCAGGCTACCAGAACATTTTCTAACTCTCTGGAAATTTAGGCCCAATTACATGGTTTCTTCTTAAAGTTTTCTTTGTCATACTATTTTATCACAGCCCTGGAAAATTAACTAATACAGAAGTTGGTACCAGGAAGTGAACTGTAACTGTGACAAACCTGGCTAAGTTTGTGTGTGTGTGTGTGTGTGTGTGTGTGTGTGTGTGTGTGTGTGTGTGTGTAAAGGTAGAAAACTTTGGGATTTTTGAATTAGAATAGCATTTGAATATTGTAAGTGGAGCTTAATATGACATCCTAGTAGAAGCTTAGAAGACAATTATGAGGCCGGGCAGTGGTGGCACACGCCTTAAATCCCAGCACTTGGGAGGCAGAGGCTGGCGGATTTCTGACGTCGAGGCCAGCCTGGTCTACAAAGTGAGTTACAGGACAGACAGGGCTATACAGAGAAACCCTGTCTCAAGACAAAAAACAAACAAACAAAAAAAAAACAAAAAACAAAACAACAAAAGACAATATGAGAGCTATATAGACTATGAAGTCTTGTTACAGTTATAGATCGTTTCCTTGTACCAACTTCTGTACTTGTTATAATTAAATTTTAATAGTAAAAAAGTGTGGCAAGGAAAAGTTGGCTACAGATCATTATTATGATATTTTGGCAAAGAATGTGGGATTCTTTCTGCCCTTGCCCAGAGAATTTGCTTGAGTCTAAATTGAAATAACAGACTCATATCTTTGGCTAAGGAAATTTCAATCCTAATATTGACTTTGTTGTGTGGTGGTGAATATGAATAACTCAAGTGTTCATTTACAATGAAAAAGAGTAAGGGAGACAAAAACAGCAACAACCAAACTCAGAATATGTGTACAATAGAGAAAATAGTACCACAGAATTTAGTGAATAGAATAAAGGGAAGCCTGTCCTTGGGCAAGCAAGGGGATGCCCAGTGAAGCTTTAGACTTGTGAAAAGAAAAGGTGTAAGAAATTTGCTGATCCTGAAAAAAAAAAAAAAAACAACCAACCAACCAACCAAACAAACAAACAAACAAAAAAAAAAACAAATGAAAGCTGCTGTTAATATGATTCCATCTCAAGCAAGGAGAAGAACTCAGCACTGTCATCCAGGTTGCTCTGACTTTAGAGTCATGAAGGAGACACTAGTAAATGAGTTTGGAAACTTCTATTTAAGGAGAATCACTCAGGTTAGTCAATATGTGACAGTGTAGACCATGCATAAAGGCCCAACAGCAAGAGGTATTAAGAGACTGTGAAAGTGTGAAAGCTGTGAAAGTGACGAATAATGTGCAATAGAAACTGTATGATGTCAGGGACGTGAGACATCTGCCAAGGAGATACAGACAATAAGTAGAACCAGACCAAGAGAGAAATGCATATTGCAGGTACCAGAGCCAGAAGGGTAGAGTTATCTGTTCCTTCTAATATCAGATATGAGCTAAAGGATTTGAGGTTTGTTCTGCTGGATTTCTGTCTTCCTTTGAACCAGTATTTCCTCAATATTTCCATAGACTTCCATGTAGGAGTGCTACTGTATGTTGGAAGTATGTAATTTGCTTTTTGCTTTTTACAGGGGTTATGGCAAGAGATTGCCTTGAGTTTTAGAAAAGATATTGAACTTTAGGCTTTTAACCAGTGTTGACACTGAAATACTGAGGACTTTTGAAGGTAGACTAAATAAATTCTGTGTAGTAATATGGCCTAGAGCCTATGGGGGCTATGGAGTGTAAGGTCATTGTTTGAATGAGAATGACTGCCATAGGCTCATTTAAACTATTCATTCAAGGTTTTTGGAACTATTTGAGAAGGATTACGAAGTGTAGCACTGATTGACGAGTTGTGTTACTAAGATTGGCTTGAATGGCTTGGGCCATTTCTAATGTGCTACCTGCCTAGGCTTTTGATTTGTGATGTGAGCTCTTGGCTCTTCTGCCACCCTGCTTTCACTCCACAACCATGGAATCCAACCTCTGGAATCTTAAGCCTAATTAAACACTCTTTTTAAATGTTGCATTGGTTATGGTGATTTATCAAAGCAATAGACTAGTAAACTAATAAAGAAGGTACTACAGGAAATAGGTTTCATCCCCATTCTTTTGAAGTATGCCCCACATTGAATTTTACTACTTCCCTTACTTCTATTTTTACTCCAATCAAACATATATAACATCCACATATAAGGGAGAATATGTACTACATTTTTTTTATTTTGGTGTGAGTTATCTCATTAAATATGATTGTGCAAGTTGCATATCATTTTCTCTTGTATATGTTGTATTATTTTCACATAACGACTTGTATAATTTTCACATTCTTTTCTTTGAATTGTAGAACTCCAAATTCTTAGTTAGAAAAGTACATCTTCTATAATCTCTCTTTCTTTCTCTCTCTCTCTCTCTCTCTCTCTCTCTCTCTCTCTCTCTCTCTCTCTCTCTCTCATTCACACAGACACACACACACACACACACACACACAGACACACACACAAACACAATTTCACTATAGCACTTTCCTGTAAAGCAGTGCATGCACTGTCTTATGATCTCAAGGACGCTACACAATTAAGGTTCCTTTACACAGTTTTATGACATCTTTCCAAGGTTTGTCAAAAGGATGGATTTGGTTTCTTTATCTTGACATTGAATGCGTCATCTAAAATCTGACATAATGCAAGTGTAGGATGTTTCTAATGATTTTGCTGATTATAGCATTTCATCAATTCATTGTCAACACTGTTGATGCTTCTAAATTCCTGATTATTTTTCAAGCTGGAACTGCCTGGACTGTGGTGCTGCTTTATGTATTTTCTATCAGGTTTCTTTTTAATTTTATATTCACAATGTGTTCTGAAATGTCTTAAATACTAACTTTTGTAACTATTTTCTATACAATAATTTATATATTTTTTTTTTACTTCAAGAGACATGTTTTTCTTTTTCTGACTTCTCTCTTTCTTATTGAAGCATCTCAACTTAATTTCTGAATATATTTTTACTTTATATCTATGAAACTATTCATAGCATTTTAAAAATTTCCCCTAGTACAATAGTTGATTTTAATTTATATTTTCTCTAAATTCATGCTGTAAGTTTAGTTTTTTAGTTTGAAATTTGACAACTCACACACAGACATACACGGACATACATGGACACACACACACACACACACAGACACAAGCGTAAGGGCAATAGTTAGAGAACTTCTATTTAAGATGACCCACCTGAGTCTTGGAAATCCCTGATGTTAATGGTAGGATGTATAGATAAAATTCTACAGGAATTCTGTTATACCCTCTTGCTTGCTCAGTAAGTGTCTTGAGCTAAATTTGTATCCACATACAATCTCTCCATTGAAGCCTTGTCAATACAATGGTGTTTAGAGTGAGCTCTCTGGGGATGTAATTTGTGTTAGGTTAGGTTATAGTATTAGTTCGTATTCTGATGTTATGGTAAAACTGCTCAGACACTGTCAGAATTTATTTGTCTATGGTTCTAGAGTGGTAAGAGTTCAACATGGGGAGGAAGTCCAGAAACAAGCTGCAGGCATGTTGGCTGGCAGAGGAGGCTAAAACCTTACACCATCAAATGCAATCATGAAACACATAGCAAGCAGTAAGTGAGGTCAAGGTATGAACACTAAAAGCCACCCTCTGTGACATGTTTCCTCCAGCAATGTTCCATCTCCCAGAGTCCACAGTCTCCCCAAATACCACCAACTGGAAAAACAGCATCTAAATACCTGACCCTGTCGGGCACAATTTTCATTCAAACAATCCAAGTCATGAAGGTAGGGTCATCAATGGGTCTCCCCCACACCTCTCTCTTTCTCCTTTCTTTTCATGCCCCCTACCTCCTCTGTCTCTTTGTTTTCTCCCATCTCTAGGAAAGCAGCAATTTGGAAAGCAGAAAGAAAGCTATTGATAGGAACTGAAGTGGCTAGATTCTTGATTTAATATATAGACTTAGAGGAAAATAAAGTTCTGCTAAGAAACTTGGTTTTTGAAAATATTCTCATACACACTCTATAGCATAAGGTTTGGTGTACATGTCTATGTTTCCACTTAGTGTTACCAAAGTGACAAGGGCTAGTACTATTGAAATGACAGGGTTATCAACGAAGCTTCCATGTTCTTGAGCTAAAACACTCTATTTAGAGTTAAGGTCAGCAAAACACTTTAAAATATAGCTCAATGTTCAAGAGTCTGCAACTAAATGTTAACTTTTTATGCTAATCCTTTCTTCAGTCCTTACTTCCCTAATAGTTGTTTTTTTTAAAAAGTAGTTTATAAACCAATTATAATGCTAATTCATTTTAATTCCTTGCATATAAAAGATTTTCACTTATATCTAGTCCCAAAATAATGAAGATGTTTCTTTTCTTGGATCATGAAAGTTTTTCATGAGGATTACAGTAGTTATAAAGATAAAAAAACACTTGGAACAATGCATTATACAAACTGTAAATGACAGTAAAAAGCAATGAGAGTATTATATATTTATTATATTGTAATATGTTATAGACAAAACATTATTTGGAATATGATGGAAATGTAGTGAATAATGGCTTTAGGAAGTCTTTCAAAATGACTGATTTTTGAGAGAACAAAATGAAGGTAAATGAAAGGATCTTCTGATATTGTCATAAAAACAGACATGTTAATCAATGGAATCAAATTGAAGACCAAGATGTAAATCTACACACTTATGGACACTTGATTTTTGATAAAGCAAGACATATACAACGGAAAAAATAAATCATTTTCAACAAGTGGTGCTGGTCTAACTAGATGTCTGCATGTAGAAAAACACAAATAGATCCATATCTAGTACCCTGCACAAAACTCAAGTCCAAGTGGATCCAAGACTTCAACATAAACTTAATCTGATAAAAGAGAAAGTGAGGAATTAGTCTTGAACTCATTGGCACAGGAGACAACTTCCTGAACAGAACACCAATAGAACAGGCACTATGATCAACAGTAAATGAGACATCACAAGACTAAAAATCTTATGTTAAACCAAGAACACCATCAATAGGACGAAATGGCAGCCTACATAATGGGGAAACGTTGTGGGTGAGGGGAGTTGAGGGTGAATCTGGAGAAGAGGGAAAACATGCAGGATGGGAGAAGCCTGAAGGGAGAGGAGGGAGGAGAAACTGCAGCTAAGATGTAATATATAAGAGAAGAATAAAGAAAAAGAAGAAGTGAAAGGATTTTCTGGGTTGCAGAAAGACAACCATCCATTAGGACAAAAGAAGGCACATGCTTAAAGACATGAGCATCTTTAACCTCAGCTATATTTGAAATTATTTAAGGTCAGGGGTCTGTGTGTTGTTACTTATTCAGAAAACCACTTACTGATGACTTACTATTTAATGGTTCTATTTTCCCAACATACATTTTAAAATAAGGTACATTACAGACATGTTTAATATTGTCATTCAGTGTTGCATGTGAGCATTTTTCTTGTCTTTTATACACATAGGAAGCCAGGTCAAATCCAGTAAATGGCATACATTTCTTCATGGTTCTGTGGCCTAGGGCTCTACAAATAACATCAGGGGATATAGAGATGATATAAGATATTCACAATGTGGTATGAATGTAATAATTCAAATTATAGTAATTGTAGGAAACCAAGCTACTGAAAAAAATACACCACATTTTATAAATCTTCTTATCCTTGTCTATTCTGATCATTAATGTGTTTTTCTCCACAGAAATAAGACTGCAGAGATCTTTTAGCAGGATGCTCTTAGGTTTTCTTCACTGGCACATTCCCTGTGGTTAATACTAGTCAGTCTGAATGTTAGTAAATCTCTGTTAACTCTTAATACATAAACACTGCGCACCATTAGCAAGTATTGTACATACAGCTATGGAAACACAAGACCTACCCTAAAACAGTCTGGATAATATGATTTTGTGCTCGAACCTGTCATTAAAGAGAGAAAGCAGGAGAAAATGCTTGTAATCATAAAGCAAAAAAAAATACCACAAAAGAAGAAGGTTTGATTACAATGCTCTGAAGTAAAAATTATAGAAATTAAAGTTTGTCAAAAGTCTTCATCACTTGAAAATTTAACACAAAATATTTAAGCATGTATGACATGTAGGAACATATGGTATCTGTAAATGTTCTATTTTTCACGAAGACAAATAGGATTCATGTTTGCGATGACAGCACCGGACTGGGATTTAAGAAAACTTGCCTTTAAAAATCAAGTAAAATTGTTCCAGGGAATAAAGAACCGAGGTTTAAAATTATCTTCCTGAGAAAGTTGTCAGGCTAGACCCATTTTTTTTTCTGGCTTCATTTTTATCCTCTGGCGAATCCCAGAATTCTAAATTTGCTATAGATTTTGAGGCAGCCAATTTAGAAGTAGATGAGAGTAAGCAAGATTTTCATTTATGCATAAATATAAATGAGCATTGATGAATAAAAATACACTGTTCACATTGGGGCTGTGTGTGACAGTTGCTAAGATGAATGGATGTGAAGTCAAATATTTCCAATAATTATCATGAAACCAGAGTCAAGTAGTAATTTGGTTCTCAATAATGTAACACTATCGTAATTTTAATACTATTACCTAATACAGCACAAACACCAAATACTAGTTGCTATGACAGCAGAAATCTACTCCCTCATTTATATTGATGCTAACAAGTATATAGGAATTAAAAATGAAGTTCACCATCGGTCTCCTAGTCTGCATTATATACAATTAGTCTTTACATTTTCCTCAGGTTTTTTTTTTTAAACATTTCAGAGTTACTCTGAAATCTTGTTCTTCAAATTTTACATTATATTTTGATTTCTCTTGTTTTGGTTTCATGAAGAATTTAGGTCCCTTTTAAAGGCTTTTACTTCCTATAAATGTATAACTCTCTATATATGACTTTGGACAAGTCAATTCAAGACACTGGCTCCCTACTTCTGAGATGGGGACAGTTATAATACATGTCTCTCTTAAAGAAATTAGCCTCATAGTGCTTAGTAAGAAATGCAAAGTTTAATAAAAAGCCATTAACTTAAAATTTATAAATGTCAATAATTACAGTTTTTGACCACTTCCTACATAAGTATATTGGGTATTTTTGTACTTCACAAACACTATCTAGGGCCATAATGTCCATATTGACCAAACTTTCTATAATTATTAACCAATTCTATGAATGTAGTTAATGACTCAGTAGTAAAGAACATCTTCAGAGACAAACTATAGTTCAATTTTCAGCACACGCACGCACACACACACACACACACACACACACACACACTTTTAAAAATAGCAAAAGTAAGCTTTAATTAAAATAAAACGAAATACATAATGAAAATTGACACAAAACAGTAAATTAACATCACTTTGCCTCCTGAAGACCACAGAGCTGGTAAATGTTAAAGTTTAGATTCAAACCGTTATGAAAAAAAATGGCATTTATCTTTAGGATGTATGAATGTTGTGACACATGAAACTTAATAAATATGACACAACATATTAACAAAATGAAGGATATTATCCATAGTGAAAATTTGAAAGCTTTTTCTTTAAAATAATAGAATAAAAATGACTGCTCTGACAACAGTGTGCTAGTAATCCTAACTAGAGAAATTAGGCAAGAAAAAATATAAAAGGTAGTCTATGGAATTGACCCTAGGTGAGATTCCTACCAGCAAAGTTTATAGAGACTGAAGTGGCCATTGCCTGTAGCCAGGCAGGACTTCCAGTAGAAGTAGGAGCCATAAACCCAATCACAAATCTTCAACCCAAAATTTGTATTGCTTACAAGATGAACAGGGATAAAGATGGAACAGAGACTGAAGGCAACAGTGAACCAATGACTGCCCAACTTGAATCCCATCCCATGGGAGAGAGCCAACCTTTGGCACTCTTAATAATACTCTACTATGCTTGCAGACATAGGCCTAGCACAACTGTATCCTGAGAGGCTTCATCCAGCAGTGAGTGGAAACAGATGAAGAGAACCACAGCCAAACATCAGGCAGAGATTAAGGAGTCTTTGGAAGTCTCAGGGCTAGGGCTTAGGAAGCTAGAGGGTTCAAGGACACCACAAGAAGATCTAAATAGTCAACTAATTTGGGCCATCGGGGCTCACAGAGATTGAACCATCAACCAAACAGCATACAAAAAATGAAATCAATAACTTGCTTACAAAGCAACAACAATAAAATCTTTCTATACAAATTTAGTTACAGAATTGAAAAAGAACTCTATTTTGAAGGAATATCAAACACATTAGAAACACAGCCAACTGAAGAGTATTTCAGAAAATAGAAAGCTATTCCAAGCTAATAGTCTATAAGTTATTTTTTCCAAACATCTTCATACAAAATTTTTGGATAGATTCAACATAATTGTTTCAAAATTCCAAGGTTATTTTTCCACAGAAATATAATAAAATTATTAAATTTGCACAGAACCACAAAGGACTTAAAGCTATCATGAGCTTAGAGAATGAAGCTTAAGGCATCAAATTCCCAGATTTCAAAACTTATTAGAAAGTTATTGTCATCAATACAGCAGAATGCTGGCATGCATACAGACACATTAGCCAATGAAATGGGACAGAAAACTCAGAAGCAAACCCACACATTTATGGTTAGTGTCATTTATGCACATGAGGTTCAGAAATATACAACAAGGAGCATATAATGTTTTCAATAAATTGAAACTGGATCACTAAAAGAAAACAGGGGGAGAACTCTAAGACACAATTTAAAGACAGAACTTTAAAATAATCTATCTATCTATCTATCTATCTATCTATCTATCTATCTATCTATCTATCTATCTATCCATCCATCCATCCATCTATCTATGTATGTATCTAAACAGTATCCATACATTTATCCACTTATCCATAATCTATCTATCTATCTATCTATCTATCTATCTATCTATCTATCTATCTATCTACGTATCTATCTATCTATCTATCTATCTATCTATCTATCTACGTATCTATCTCTATCAATCTAGAATCCTTTATATCATGTATCCATTATTCTATCCTTATTTATCATCTATCAATAATTTACCTATTATTCTTACCATCAAATTATCTATCTATCTATCTATCTATCTATCTATCTATCTACCTACCTACCTACCATCTATCTATCTAAAAATATGACATACAAATGACAGACACGTAAATGAGAAAATGATCATAATCACTAACATAAGGATAATGAAAACAAGGATGATGTTGCTACTTTACAAAAACAGACGATAAGAAGCCATCATGTGGAGAAAATGGAACAAATATCCATGGCTAGAGGGATATAAATTAGTACAAGCTATTGTTTCAAACACTGTGGAAATTCCTCAGGAAACTAAAAGTGGAAATAATATTTGATCTAGCAATCTCACTACTTGACAGTTATTCAAAGGAAATGAAGACAGTAAATTAGAAGTAACTGCAAATCTGCATTATTGATGTAAGTGCATTATTCATAGACACCAAGATACGTAAATAACTGGAGTGCATATTACAACACGAATGTATAAGGAAAATATGGCACACAAGCGAAAAGCAATATTGGTCAATTAAATAGGCTAAAAGGAATCCCATTATTTGTGACAACATGAATGTATTTGAAGGAAATCAATGTCAGTAAAATAATATAGTATAACCAAGAAAAGGGGAGTATCACGGAGCACAAATGTAGAATCTAGTAATGGTGACCATATGATCATAGTGGAATCAGTCACCAGAACTTCGGGTATTGAGGGTGAAGGGAGTGAGAAACTACTGATCAAAGGCTACCAACACAAGAAAAATAGGCTCTGAGATCCACCATATAGCAAAGCCACCACAGAAAGTAGTGATGCGGGATATGCCTCATAATAGTTAATAATAATATAAAAATTCTAGATTGGATTGGAGAGTTAATAATATACACTTTAATTGGCTGCATAGAACCATGTCACATAATATAAATATGATAAATAACACATTGTTCCTCATAATTTTGTAAAATGATTTATCAATGAATATAATATTAAAAAGCATAAAATAACTTAAAATAGGAAATATCAAGACAGTAGTGACACAGCCATCTACATACCATTTTTTAATAACTGAACCTGAAAATATCTTTTGTAAGTCAGTATAAAGAATTTCATTCTAAAAATATTTAAATATAATTGCTTTGATTAACTGTGCTTACATAAATTGATTAAAGGATATAGTTGAAACAGCTAATTTTTTTAAAAAAGATTTATGCTGTGTTTGATAAGTTGTGGCATATATACTTAAAAGACGATGACATTGTTTCCTCTTAGGTCAATGACAAACATTGAAGAGTGATTCCAGGAACTGTACCTGTTCACTTACAAGGAAACAAAACAAAATATGTCTTCAGAGACTTTCAAGGCAAGATTAGATATTAAACCCCAGTGAGAATTATCTCTGATAAGAGAGGTAGGCTGAGGTAGGTACCTAACAATCAATTGAGCAAACAAACAAACTGTAATAACTACAGACTGTACAGTCTGTAGGCCTTCAGTCCTATAGGAAGAACCAGATGATATCGATCACATCGTCTATACGTTTGGTTACCTTGGATACAGATGTGGTCAAATCTTAGCCTTCATTAGGTTTAAGGTAAAGATGTATTTTACATTTCATGTAAATGTAAAACTATATAAAGAGGTGTTTTATAAATATGGACTGATGAAAGCTAAGGTTGTTAACCTTGTACTATTTAATATAATCCATATCCAATATTCCACAGGTGTAACCATAATTTTCATTTGAATATCTTCATTTATCTATTGACATCTAGAAAAGAGGCCATAGTAATAATCAAAGCATTTAATACAATTTACAATATTCATGAAATTTTACATGGTCATGACTGTAAAATTGAAAAAGAATGTTTTTCTATAACTCATACCATGTTACTATAAAATAAATTAGAATTATAGAATCAATACTCAAATAATACTATGATCTAATTTGAAGAAAATCAAAAAATTATTAAACAGTGCTGGCGTACCATAGTTCTGAAATACTATTCCACATGGAATTACTTAATCTGACCTATAGCAAATTTAATTTTGATTTCTCTCATTGGAGGGGGGCTCAAATTCCCACTATTAATTTTATTTCATTTTTTTCTTAAGGGAAAATAAGTTCTAATGTTCTAAAATAAAGAGGTAAAGCTGGTTACATAACACTAAAATTAATTGAATTTTAGATTTATACTATATATTATAAAATAATATATAACTATATTCATATAAGCAATATACTATTCTATTTTATAACACTGTATACTCTATAACAGCTAAGCTTTATCTCAAAAGACTTGGTTTGAGAATGCAGCCATGACTGGGCAGCTGCAGCAGGTCAGCCTGCTACCTTTTATCTTCTACATTACTGAACATATACTTAGGAGCAGGTGGAGTTCAGAGCAGTATTTCAGACAACATGGGGTTCAACGCAACAACAACAACAAGCATTTTATCTTTAACTCTTCTTCACAAAGTAAGACAAATGTTAACATGTTAACTGTAAATTGCCATTCATGTAGAACAATTATTGTCAAGCTCTTCTTAAAATCAAAAGCCTTAAAATAACCACAATAGTTATTATCCACTAGTTAGGAAATCTATATGTACATAACATTTATTCAAAATAATGAAGGAAGTTGCAAATATTTTGGATTGCAAAAAAACATAAAACAAGAAGACAAGTGCATTTCACATGGGAGGAAAAAAACTAAAACCAATACCAAAAACAACTTTGCTGATAAAACTTACATGCAAACACTCAGTGCTCTTTCGTATATGCCTGTCTCCATTGTGAACATTTCTTTGCCTAGCTTATTTTTGTTCATAGTTTGAAAAACATTCTGTTCACATGTAATATTATGGGGAGGAACACACTAGAACATTTTTTAGAGAGCTTTTCTTTCTAAATATCAAAGTCATCCAAATTAAATGTTTTTCTCTTCTAAGTATTTCTCTTCTATAATAAGGGTGTCTCTGTATAACAGGGAAAGGTTATCTATGTAGTTAACACTAACCTCATCACAATTGCTACTATTTACTTCTAGAAACAATGAACTAGTAAAGTTAACATTATAACAAGAAAAAGAATGCTGTTTGAAAGTTCATTTTTATTTTATTGGGAAATGGAACTTAACTCTATTAATAGATTTCTCAACATTTGAAGTTTTTATATCTTTTAATTTTAGGCATATAGACCATTTTGCTTGCATGTATATCTGTGCATCACATGTGTGTGTAGTGCTTGAAGAAGACAGAAGATGGTTTTGAATATCCTAGGCCTGGAGTCACAGGTTATTGTAAGTGAAGTATCCAAGAAGATGCTGGGACATGAAACCAGAGCAGCTACTATGCTTAACCGATGACTGATCCCTCAAGTCCCAATACTAAGTTGATCACCCTTAATGTGCACAAGATGAAGTTGTCTTACCATGAAAACAACTGTAAATAATCAAACAATAGAATGGATACCCATACCATATACATATATACTTGCCAACTTGCCATAATCTATGTCTGCAACAAACTCAGTGAACTGCCACACCTGTTTCACATGTCTTTCTAAGTATGTGTTTATTACTGCAAACGTTCAAGAAAACTCCAGATGTCATGTGTTCTGATATACCATCTTTAATATGACTCTCTATATCATAATACTATGACTCTCTATATCATAACAAAGTAGTCACTTCCAAATCATAGTGAAATGCAAGTCACAATGAACCCCTTCAAAATCAGGCTACTCATTATGTGTGTGTGTGTTTTAAGATTAATTACATAAAAGATACAGAAGACAATAGTTACTTTCCATTCAAAAATATATACCCTTTGCCCCTGTTATAAATGATTATCAGAAAGTACAGGGAGAATAAACTGTAAAAAAAAAATGTTAGTTCTACAAACAGGTATGAAACTGGTCACATTGTGGTTCTGTTTAATAATATAAGTCTAAAAGTCTTATGAATGCTGAAATCAGAAATGCAAACCATCATGAAGCTATAAATATAAAGTAACAGAAAGCTTTCACTATTGACTATGTATGATATAAAGGATATGTTGACTATACTGTCTACCCTGTTAGTCAACAGATTTGTGTAGCTTGAGGGAATGCATTTTAAATAATAGAGTATTATTTGTACTCTTTAATAAAATTTGAACATGCTAACTATAAGTATATTAAAATATCATTTTGGCTTGTGATCAATCTCACTAATTGAAGCTAATAAAATTTGCACCTATAAATATTTTGTATAAACATTAAAAGAACTGATGATGTAGTACTATAGGCTTATTTACACAAAAGAAAGGGCATTTAAAATCTAGATAACTCAAATGAAAAAAATACTAATATTAATGCTAATAATGTAGCATGATGAATAGGGGTTTTAGTTTGGTAAATATATTTAATTCTTATTCAAAGCTAGTTAACATATATATCTTTCATATGTGTACTGTAGGTCTTATAAGGACTGAAAACATTTTAATAACACTTTTTCTATTCTTAGAGACCTTTCTCTTTCTGCTTCTTTCATTAAACCTTACCTTCAAAGTAATTGTCTCTTCTGAGCTGTGTCTTCTTTGATGACTTTGTAACAGAAACTTTATTTTTGGCTTTTTTGAATAATGCTAGTCGCACAGAAGGTTCTAGCAGAAAAAAGATAAAAAGACAACCTCTAGGTTATTCCTTCTCTAACATGGCCATATGTTTCCTTTATCTTGTTACTACATGCCTTTAGATTACATTATAAACATCTTGTGGAGCTCTTGAAATAGATGATGCCTTCTTAAATTTGATAATCTAAAGTAATCTCAAACCAGGTGTGGTGGTGCACACCTTTAATCCCAGCACTGGGGAGGCAGAGGCAGCCAGGGTTACACAGAGAAACCCTGTCTCGAAAAAAACAAAACAAAACAAAACAAAACAAAACAAAAACAAAACAAAAAAAGTAATCTTAGTCAGAAGATGCTCTAGTATAATGACAGAAATATTAATAATACAGTGACATTTTGAATGCATATATATTTTTCTAGGTGGCATTTTCTTGTTTGGGAGTCATGCTGTTTATTGGAAGATGATATAGTCAATACATCCTTGCTACACTACACAGAGAGCACATATGAGAGATGGTAGCATGACAGCAAGAAAATAGGTAATAGAATAATTCTACATGCAAAGTGGTGTTTTCTCCTTTGTCTTAAGTAATTTTTGTAACAAAGAAGTTATATGAATTCTTTCTTTATTTTAAAGTTAGAAATAGTATTAATCTAGCATATTAAAAGTGAGTCATTGTGAATATAGGGCCTTGTAATTTCCTCTTAATAAAAAAGTGGCTTTATGGAATGTGAAAATAAGATCAGGCATTGCATTATTTAGAGGTTTTTTCCTAAAGACTCAGAAGAGAGTGATGTAAGCACCAGAAGATGAAAACACATCTATTTTTTTTCTTTTAACTATCATATATTATTTGGAAAAAGCCAAAGAGTAAGAATCTTTTATATAATATCTAGTATAATAGAATTAAATATATCAAAGAGAAAAGTCAAAATCTTAATTAACAGCATAATTACCAAAGCACATTAATAGCTTAATGCAAGGTAGAAAGGTTCTGGCTGTACACTGGGAGGAAACAGAACAGCATCTGTGGAAGGATGTTCTGTGTTGAGCACTCTGGTAATCTGTAATAGTCTTCCAGCAGTAACTGAGCCCCATTGAGGCTCATTTGTGTGTTTATAAACGCTATGCTGAAATTATCAATCAGCACCTGGCTCCTTTCTGAGGTATCTGTGGCTTAAGGTACTATGAGATTTGGGAGATTTTGTTTGTTTGTTTGTCTGTTTTTACAAAAATTCACTATGTATTAGCAATGATCAATGCACAGACGTGCCATAGCACAGGGAGCATGTGTTGTATAAGCCATTCACATATCTGGAGAAATCTCAATATATGTCTAAGTCAATTTGAGAAGGTATAATTCCAGAAGCTTATATTACAAACTCAGTTTTGATTCACTACCTTAATGCCATTATTCTCACACAAAATATCATAAAAACGTAGTCATTGTGGATTTTTTTTTTAATGCCAGGGTCTCATATAGCCTAGGGTAGTCGCAAACATTTTGGATAGCCTTTAGCATCAACCTACTTGCCTCTACCTTCTGTGGGGATTTCAACCATACACAAATACGCACAGTTTTGTGAGCTGTTGGCTTCTGGCCCCAAGGCTTCTTGAGAATAAAACAAAGATTCCTCATGCTGACCAACTGTGTTCGCTACTTTTATATTGTTGTAATAAGACACCAAGACCAAAAGCAACTTAAGAAAGACAGGGTTTATTTTAGCTTATGGTTCCTAAGGGATAAGACCTCATTAGTGCAGACCAGAGTCATGGCAATCAACAGTGGCCATGGTCACAGGGGCAGGGTACTGGGAGCTCACATCTTGAACCAAATGCACAACACGGAGAGGCAAGATTTAAAAACCTCCTCTCCCTACGTGAGTTCTCTACACCCTAAACATCTCCAAACAGTGTTATCAACTGGGGATCAAGGGTTCCAATGCCTGAGACTGTGGGGACACTTCTGACTCAAACTGCTACAGTCAATTCCCTAGGCATAGTGTTATGTCTAGATATCATTTGAAATTAATACATTCAACTTCAAATGTTTTCACAGGTTTTTACAGTTCTAATACTGCTTGAAAGTTCAAAGTCTCTTCTGTTGATTCAAGGCAATCTCTTAATTGCAACCTTTTGTAAAATAAAAACACAAATTACATACTTCCATCATACAATGACATAGAAATATATGTGTGAATATATATATATATATATATATATATGTATGTATGTATGTATTTAGAAATATATATATATATATATATTTCTAAAAAGGAAGACTGGGGGCATAGCAAAGTAATACTAGCAAGACTGGATCCAAGCAAGGCAAACACCAAATCCTACAGCTTCATGTCTGCTGTTCAGTACTTTCATTTCAAAGGGCTAGGTAGATCTTTCCCTGCAGCTTTGCCCCCTGCAACATACATCTGTCTCTGGATGGCTCTGTTCCCATGGCTCCATTCCCTACACATAGCCCTTCTTGGCAGATAGTCCACAGCCAATATCTTAGAGCATCCTCTGAAGTCAGACTCACTCTAATACATTCACACAATGGTCTTCCCACCCCCCCCCCTTTTCAGGGTCTTCATATAGGAACTCCTTTGTCACATTCTTAGCATGAGACCATGGAGTGAAAATCCAGACTCTCTTGTGTCCATCATGTCTCTAAGACCAGCACCACTGGGAAAACACTGCTAAGTTTGGATTGGGATGGACTCTGGCCTCTTGAACCACATTAACACCAATATTTGTTTGCATATACAAGTACTAATTTAAATTTAACTTCCCAAATATAAATCTGCAATTTACTAAAGATCCACAAAGCCAAAAATACATAATTTTCAATGTTTATTCATAACTTTAATGTTGAATCAGGTGCCAGATATGTTAGTGGATTCTGGAAATTTTATAGGTAGAGAGACTCAACTGCTTTATAATTCAGAGTGAATTCTATTATTGTTTTTGAAGCACAACAGAGTAGTATTTGACTCAAATTCTTATTATTTCTAGACGTTTCGACATAAATAAAGTAAATCTTAAGTAAATCTCATTTTGCTCAGGTTTTGTCATTCTTGATCATTCTTGATCTCTCTTATTTAAAAATTCATTAGCTGTATTATTATTTTGGAAGCCCCTTTCCCACAACTCTTCATCCCCTTAAAGCACATAAAATGAGTGTGTTAAAATATTCTGCATTGCTTAATTCTAGGATATGATTTAATAATACAAAGTTGGCTTAAGCCTGTTTTATTGAAAGTAAAGCTAGCAACTACCCACTGAACAAGAATCATATACTTGATACATTCAGGAATTAAAAGAGCTGGTGAATCATTTTGATCCTTCTGTGTCACTCTTTCTTCAAAAAATATAGACCTGCTTTCACCTTTTTTTAATTATAAAAGCAAGTCCAACATGTATAAATTTGATATACAGATAGAAACATGCATTCTACACTTTCTACCCTTAGATTTTGCCAGCGTCTATGCACCCAAGTCTCTCCACTTAGAGCTTCTAAGGCGTGCTAGGCATCAAAACCAGCCACCCACTCCCTTTCCCTAGCCTGCTCATCTAGTCTTACTTCCAAATATGCTCGCTCCCCTCAGGTTATTGACCCAGCATGTTTTCAATAGACTTGGGCCTCTCGCCTTACATACGGTGTTCTTTATGGCGGTTCTGAATCTTAAACTTCCCTCAGTATCTGATAACTCCAGTTCTGGTCACCAAATTCTGAAATCTCTTTTGCGTGGAGGAGGACAGCAAAACAAACTGACAGACAATACACGGAACAGGACTAGTCACTACTGTTTTAGCTGATGTCAATCACAAGGAGAGAAAATTACTTACTAGGTAAAACAAAAACAACCCAGATCCAAATGTCAACTAAGTAAACAATAATAAAGTCACAAAATTTTAGACTGCCTATCAAGACCACCAAGCAATTCCTCTACCATCTTTCCATTCTTCCCTCTTCAGCTTCTCTTTATCTTTTTTCTATGCAAATAATATTTAGTAACAAAGAAGTAAGATGAAATAAACCAGGCTTGCTTCGGAGGCCTGCAATCTCAGCTAGGCAAGACACTGGATCCTGCTGCTCTTCAAAGCAGACAGCCTGATTTATACCAGCAGGTTTCATCAGCACTGGGGTTTCCCTAACCTCTGTCCACAAACTTTGCTCCCTTGTTGCTCCTCAACTCTGTTTCTTGATTAACCAGTTTCTTCGGCAGTTTTTATTCCCCATCTCTTGGCAATTTATTCCATCACCCACCGCTGTCTGAAATCGGTGGACTTTCTGCCTCTGCCATGTTTTCATTTTTGCATTAAATAGATATTTTCAATTCATATTTCTTGGCCAATACAAACATATAAAAATACGAACGGGAAATATGAAGTATTTTCTCTTGATCAGCCATGACTGGTATTTAATGTTCCTCTACTCTGTATGAATGCTAGGCCTCCTTGAGGACAGCTCTGTTAGAATGCAGAATAGAGTCGACTCCATTTTCTTACCAGATCCTGTCTCTGATATCCATCCTGACACCCTCAGCCAACAGAACTAGCGATTCTTACAGTACTTTTGTGGACAATGCTGCCCTCTCATGGCTTCCAATTTTCACGTTGGCAAACTTTCTGTATAAGATGTGCTTAGTATCCCCATTAATATGTTAACTCTCCTAAGTAAACATTTTCAGGTTTAGCGGAGTGTAGATATTTAAGTAAATACTTAAGATTTGTTTTAGAACATCAGTGGCTAAAATTTTAAATCATGGTTATTTTCAAGTAAATTAATGACACCTCACCATGAAAACTGGAAAGGTAAAATGGCTTGATTAAATTTTAATTTCTAAAAGAAATCCCATCACAATCTGAGTAAATTATCATCAAATAATTTACTCTGAGATGAACATAACATAAGTGCCATGAACATAATAGAAGATAAATAAAATAAAATATAAATAAATTCACTCAGGATGCTCTCTCTCTCTCTCTCTCTCTCTCTCTCTCTCTCTCTCTCTCTCTCTCTCCCTCCCTCCCTCCCTCCTCTCTCTTTCTTCTCATTTTTTTTTGAGGGGATGGGGTGTCCAAGACAGGGTTTCTCTAATCCACCTGTGTCTGCCTCCCAAGTGCTGGGATTAAGGGCGTGCGCCACCACTGCCTGGCTTATTCTCATTTTTAACCCTCTCTTATTCTAACTGATTTGTCTACTGTCTGGAGGGTATAGAGGAGAACCATGAGAACCATAAAAGGCTCATCAGTAAATTCTGTATTTAGGCAGTCAGATTTTAAAGTCAAATTGATTTTGTGTCTTTAATTTATTGATGTTAAAAAAAGAAAGAAAGAAAATCTACAACAAATCTGTGACAAAGTGATTTAAAATCCCCCCTCCCGCCCCCGTGGTAAATTGTCTATTGGGATTTTGCAGACAGTTGATGATCTCCATCTAAAACATCACAATTGTACAATTGTCACCTACGACTTTACCTAACACGTTATGCTTATTCAGCATTGCCAAAACATTAAGTTAAAAATGGAGTTACAAGTTTCACTGTGGGTTTTTCCCTTTCTATTTTTGACCCTATCATGCCCCCTTGTGACTGATAAAAGAAACTTTTTTTTTTTCCTTAATTATATCTAGGTGTGACCACAAATGCAAAACAAGTAAGTAAAAGAGCAAGAAAGGAAAAGTTACAACTATGTCAATATTGCTTGGTGAATCCTTTGCTGAAACATATTTAACAGGCTAATTGATCAAAATTTCTCACATAAAGTTTTGATGATATCGGCAGGAAGAATGGCCTTCTGAATGGCAGAATCCTGTACAAATTCTATTGACATAAACGTTTTCTCAGTTCTCACTGTGGGAGGGGACTGCAAACATGGTGTTATTTCTTTTTGAAGAAGACCTAGCAGAAATAGGCATGGAATTTTGACTGGGTCAGTTCTCAACCTTATTTTGCCTTTGAACTTGGGGAGTTCCATATACTTTTGTATTATTCGTAAAATAGCTCCTTCTGAAATTCATGTAGAAGGATAATGAAACAAACCAAAAAAATAAAATAAAATAAAGAAGATTATTGAAAACCTTAGTTACAGCCTTTTATTCCACCTACTCAGGCTGAGCTTCAAAACTCTCCGGGTTTTGAGTTCCTGTTTCACTGAAGTAGCCATGAAATGGTTTGGTTCAGAGCAGATAACCTTCATAGTGGTTTACAAAATGAGTGGATAGCAGGCATAGTCAAGGGGAGAGCATTGTACTTACTTAAATTCATTTAAAAATGTTTAAATGTTCAATGCTTTGTTTTTGAAAAACAGTATACAAAATTACAGTTATCTCAAAAGGATGCAACATAGAAATTAAAATAACTAATATCACACTAAGAAAAATTATATGTTTAAAAAAGAAAAATAAGTTACCATAAATTTATCAATGGCTACTGACTGATATGAAAGGTATTTTATGTATTAAAAAGCATTTCTGTTACTTTAATTCAGAAACTACATGTGTATATAGCTTGGAATTTAATAAACATAAAAAGCTACAAATATTCATTTTTTTCTTGATTCCTTGCAACAAAACCGCACATTAGAAGAATAGGGTGTCTTATATTAAGCTCATGAACTCTTGAGATTATAAAGATTGAAGTTCAATGCAATGTGTAGATAATTTTTAAAGTTTTGAACAAATATAACTTCATAACCATTTGTTATTTCTTGTCAGATATGTCCGCATTTAGCAGGGGTACATAAATGAGAAGTGAGCAAAAAAGGACAGAATACAATCACAAGGGGATTGAAAAATGATGCCTTCCAGTTTTGTTTTTTTGTTTTTGTTTTTTTTTTTTTTTTTACCAAATTCTTCAGTCATGAGAGAAATCAACTGTGTCTCTTTTCGTGTGTGATTATCTACAGCTAAAATCCACTAAACTGATGCATTTCTGACCGGCCAGGCAATCTAAGAGTGCACAGAGGAATGAGGACACAGAGAGGTTGGTTTTTCAATCAACATTCCACGATGTACCATCTCGGAGACAAATTATAACACAGTTGACAGAGCGCACAGCACACAGAGAAGTCATTGCCCACGTATATAAAATTGGGACTATTTTAAAAATTAAAAGGGCAAAATATATCATTAAGTGTGATAGAGAAATTTTCTTTGAAAATCGAGGATATTGCAGTTACTGTCTTAGATGTAATTATCTGTGTATTAATTTCTGTTCATATTAAATGTAACATAGAGAACATGAATTTAAAAATGTTCTAGTCAATATCACATACAGCTGCTGCTCAAAGGACATTACTTACCTAATTTCTTCCTTAATTTCTTTGATTTCATTTTCTTTGCTCTCTTTAGCATTTGCTGAGCTGTAGAGATATCCTTAAAGCCCCTATTGAAAAGATGTATTGAAAATATCTAAAGTATATTTAGACATAGATATACATGTAAATGTACATGGTTGAACTATATCACATGCAATAAATTTGTAATCCCAATTATTAACTTATTTCAAGGTAAGTTTAGTAAAGACTAATGGCTTTTTGAATGCCCCAAAATATCTACCTCCTCGGATATCCAGTAGTCCTTCAAATTCTTAATTTCTTAGGTGTAAAATACAGGACTTACCATTCTTCTGAAATTTTTTCTTCCTTTTCAGATTGTAGTAAATTCTTCCTACTTGTTTTTGAGTCAGGTGTCCAGGATAAAATTCCGCTTTCTGATCTGCTAACAGAAATGCATGTTTTAAAAACAGAATCAACAGAAGTGCATCAGCTCTTTTAAGAACTACAAGCTGTTATTGTCTCAAACTTGGAAATAAAATCTATTTAAGCTACAGCGGAGCTTTATCTTGAAAAGTAATAAAAGTCTGCCATTAATTTAAAATGTTTACATTTCAATTACATGGGGCATATTTCAATCCTTTTGCTGAAAGGACTGTGGCCCTGGGACTCTTATTCTAGTCCCTCTCTGTACCTGCCAGGCCCTGAAGATCTGTCTGTACAATTATTGCATTATTTCAGCAAAATGTAAGGTTTTGCATTGCTCTAATGCATCTCCTCCACACATTTTTTTAACACTAGAATTTTCATATTTTAACTTTACCTGTTCTCCATCTCCTAGACAAATCAATGCACAGCAATTTTTATCGTTATTCTACTTCCTTTAGGGATGTGTACTTATGTATTTTCTGTTCCTAAGTCAATGCCCGCTTGACTGGGTAGCTTAGCTTACCTGCTGCTTAACTGTGTGTACTCGGACGACATCACATTTTCTTTCTCATTGCACAGCCATGCCTGAGCTGGACGAACTGGTATGGTAGGTGAAGTTTCGTCATGTCTCAAAGTCCGAGAGTTCTTAGGTTAAAAGCATACATAAATGTAATGTAAAGAAAATGGAACGATTCCAGCGTTTGTATTGGTACCTCACAAATTGGGTCAGCCTGGGCAGTCTTAAAAGGGAAACTCATTACAAAATTAAAATGGTAATAAAATGAAATTTCTGGAACATGCCTACATAGTCTTTTGTTACATGGCGAATAGTATGCTGTTTGGTATAGCTCACATATACAAAATGATGAATTGCAAAGATCTTTAGAAATCTCAGAAAACAAAAACTTCAAAGATTATCAAATAAATAACAGATATTGCGGTCCCTTGACCTCTGGCTGAGGATCTTCAGCTGCCGCCTCTCCGTGTGCATTTCTGCATTTTTAAAGGACTGTCAACCAGTGATTTTAGTCTTCTGCCAAATATGCAGCTGAGGCACATCATGTCTTTTTTTCTGGCTACTGTGAAATAAAGCGTTGAAAGAAATCCAAAGTAAAGCAAAAAAAAAAAAAAAAAATAGAGAGTAAATGAAAGAAAAGCTACATGAAAAATTACATCTGGGGATGAGGAGGAAGTCAAAGGTTTCTAAAGTAATTATGTTTTTCAAGCCAATAAATTGTATTATTAATCACCACGCCAGAGCAGAACCTTCAGAAGCCAGCAAAGATCGAGCGCTCAGAAGTTTCCATGACATGTTGTTACCTTTGGCCAGGGCAGCTGGTTGGAGAGAGGCAGTGTTTGTGAAGGGAAGCCAGTAGAATCTAAAGCTGGCCAGTCTTTCTCCAAGGCATCCTGCAAAATTAAGAATGGACGTTTTGCTTGCAAACCTTCACCATGTTTCCTTTAAATTGTGCAATTCTTGCAAATGTACACAAAGTTCGCAGGGTCTTTTGTGTATAGGAAATTTTTACATGCCATATGAGAGGCTGCACTTCTGGTTAAGGCATGCATTGTAAAATGCTTGATCCACACACTTTGGTTAAGGGAGGAGCTGATATGTAAGTGCTCTATAAATGAGGTAAACACTGTTCTGAGTATTCATTACTGACTCTCAGCTAAATAGAAGTAACAAAGAGAAATCAGATTTTAGCCCATTGTGGTGCAAATTGCACTTTCTACTAAACATATAAAGACCACAATATTTTAATAAATTAGAAGCTGTTTTCCTTAAGTATTGCATATAAGCTAGGGTATAAAGTATTGCTTTAATTTTCATTTTCAAAAACCTCAGAAGTTTTATTTTTAAGAGGATAGAAGGAGAAATTTATATTACTGATTTAAAAGATGTATAGTATGTCATTTCTGATGTAATTGTATTCCAACACTATTCTGAAAATGGGTAAAGAATTAGTTTATACTTCAAGTGTGAAATTTTTACTGTATAAGAACTTTCTCTTCATCCTGAAGCATGTTTGTTCCACTTATACAATTCCCAAGTTTATTCTTTATTCAATAAAGTTTTATTAACTATATAAATGGTGTACATTTAAGATATAATTATCTGGATTTTATTTAATTGGCTTATCTTATCTGATGTATATTAAAGTAATTGTGATTCTTTATGAACAAGGATCACAAGGACAATTAATAGCATTTAAAAGGCTGCAAAATAGCCAGACCTTTTGAAAATTAGAGTGACTATATTCTGAGAGGACGTTAACAAAGGTTTCCATTCATACAAGTTCAATGTGCCTTGCTTTTTAAATGACCACTGAAAATGTGAGACTAAGGCATACTAGTGGCTGCTGGCAGCTAGCTAACAATGCACTTATTACTAAGGCATTATTCTTAGGAGACAGAATCAATGTCGTGGTATTCCAATATCATGTGAACAGAACAACTATATCCAGTAAAATATTTTATTGGTTTTCTTATTACAAAGGAATTATTAACACATAAATATCTATATTCACAGTTATATTTGGTTTAAGAATTACTACTTGGAAATGCAGAGTAAGTTCAAGAATTCTACTAAATTCTGTGGTGATTCTAACAAGTAACAATCTGAGAGAATTTTAAAAACTCTTATGACAATACATATACTCATTACTGAATTTGACAATAAACTTATTTTTATCAATTTTATTAGAAAGACATGTTTTAAAGTATTATGCTGTACATAGAAAATACACAAGTTTTATTTTTCAAACAAATTATTCAAATATTCCCAAATAAAGCATTATTGGACAGGGAGAGGGCATGGGAGAGGACTCTCCCTTGAACCTTTAGTGGTCTTCTTCCCATATCTACGAAAGATAAGAAAATGGCAGCCAAGAAACAATGCTGTAGTTTTGGAGAAATAACGAGAGGAACCAACTGATGGTTGTCAGAGTTTGAAATGAGAGAGGTGACACAGAGGGCATTTGCATTCATATTTCTGAAAATAAGATATTGAAACTGTTTGCAACATACTAAAGCTGATAATATTAACTACTTGCTAAACCATGTTAGAAAACCAGTAAACTCCCATTGACATTCCGAATGGTTTTTCTGTTTCATGACAGATGATAAAATATTTGATGACTGCCCTTTAAATACAAAGAAAAGAACTGCAGTTCAATGCAAAATTCCTGACAAGATTGAGATTCAAAGTTTTAAGCTATTATTTTTTCCTAAGTGGCAATGCATATTTATGTGGGGAAAGGTCACAAGCTGCTAAACAGCAGCTATCATGAAATTCGTGATATTATTGTAAAGGAAATGGTTAAAATGAAGAGAGTATGAGAAAATGAGATGATGAAAACTAGGAAGAGACATTATGCCATCTGACCGCTGGCTATGACTGCCTGCTAACTATTGGGAGACAACTGGTGCTGTCCATCTGACATTCACTTATCTTCTTGTCACTTTAAAAGAATGTCTTTTTAAGCACCTGTCAACTCATGTCTTCTTTATTTTTTTTTTTCTGTTCTAAGAAAGTCTAGCTCCCCGCTCCCCTCTATAGCAGTACTCTACAGGAGTACTATAGTAGCAGTACTATAACAATAGTTCCCTTTATGGCAGTTCTCTCTCTAGTGCTACTCAACAGTAGTACTGTCTATAACAGTTCTACCTGTAGCAGTACTCCAGTAGCAGTACTCAATACTAGTACTTTATATAGACTTTCACCCTAAAGTAGCTCTCTCTATAGTTCTTATCATAGCTATTGCTATATGCTCCGATAGCAGTGCTCCCACAGAAACACTCTATAGTAGTACTCTTTATAGCACCTTTTTCTATGCAGAACTCCAATAGCAGCACTAACTTTAGTACTACCCTCTCTAGCAGCTCAGTTTAGAGCAGTCCTCTCTTTATCATATTCTCTATAGAAATATCCCAATAGCAGTTCTCCCTAGAGCAGGAATCCAATAGTCACTCTGTCTATAGCAGTATTCATTGCATTGGCGGTGCACGCCTTTAATCCCAGCACTTGGGAGGCAGAGGCAGGTGGATTTCTGAGTTTGAGGCCAGCCTGGTCTAAAAAGTGAGTTCCAGGACAGCCAGGGCTACACAGAGAAACCCTGTCTCGAAAAAACAAAAACAAAACAAAAACAAAAACAAACAAACAAAAAAAAAAACAAAAAGAAAAAGAAGAAAAAAACAAAACCAAAAACCAAAACAAAATAAAACAAAACAAGACAGAATCTAGGAATAGTACTTTCCTTACTTTCCTTTTCAGACTACTTAAGTGAGATATAATGAATTCGGGTAGGTAAATTGAAGAAAACAATCTATTGCTTTTGAAAACAACACCTTAGATCCTGGGCATGGGGTTAGGGGGAGAAAGAGCAATGATCTCTGTTTCGCAAGTGTGCGTGTTCTTTCCCTTTCCAAGGGAAATGCCTGCTCCCGTGGGAATCTACCAAACCAGGAAAAGCATCTGACAATTAACTTACTGATGGATGTCCCAGGACAAAATCTAGGCTAATGACAATGACCTCAGTTAAATCCACTGTGAGACAATTTACATGGAACCTTCACTAACCCTGTCAGTCAGACTACTCAGTGGCCATTGGAGTGCATTGTGAGAAAAATCTGCCTTTGTAGAGCTAAGGTATAGATATTCTTGGGAAACTATTCATTTCTGAATATTTTATAGTAGCTTTAGATGTTCATGATAAACTAGATAACACTGCTGCTGTTTCTTTGGGGTGGAAAACAAGTTATTTGTTGTCCAATAGAGTAAAATAACTAGCATCTGGAGTATAAAATAATATAGAGTTCTAAATGTCAGGGTTAGTCAGAGGGTGCTCTGCAGTTATCCCATAGGAAAGTTCTAGGTAGAGAAAAGTGTTAAAGGCACAAAGTTCTCGCTGCTTGAAATGAAGTTACTTTTGTCTGGAAATCTTAATTCCTCCACAAGCATCCAGAAAGTATGCTAATATAACCTGTTATATTATATGTGATAAACTTCATATACCTCAAAGTTCTTGACACTTAATAAATTTGCTAAACTATATTTAATAAAACAAAAAATAGCTGATGGTGAGAAGTGTCTTTGGTTAACCAGTTTCTATACACCATGATATTTAAGGCCTAAAATCAGAGTAGCCTGGCATGGGAATCTGACCCTAGGTAACTGGTCAAGCTAGTTGTATACTTATTTCCTTTTGATAACTACAATAGAAGTACTGAAATGCATTTCTAACAAGCTGTGTGGTCACGTTGCTTTCATGTAGCTATTCTGGCATGAAGCATGGCATCTACTATGGTATAAGCATTCAGCAATTCCTGCTAAAAATAGAATAAATTTGAATTCATTCTATATGAATATATTGTGATGTATCTCTTAAATGCAGAATTTGGCTCAAAATATAATTATTTCTATTACGTACATAAGTAAAAGAATAAAATTTTAGTCAGGTAGGTCATATACTTGTACACAGGAAATTTTAAGAAAAGTTAAAAATAACGGAACCTTCTGATTATTTGGTTATATGCTCTGAAGTTAGAAGCTTCAGGAGGCAAAGTAGGTGGAAGTAACCCTTCTTCTCAGGGTTAGAAGTCAGCCTGGTCTACAGATTGAACTCCATGACAACCAGAAGTACACAGAAAAATCCTGTCTCAAAAACCAAAGCTAAACTAAAATAAAGGTAAAACAAAACAAAATAAAACAATCTGCAAACTACACATCTGGTAAGGAGCTTGTAGCTAAGATGTTAAAGAAATTCAGAATTATTCCCAGGACAGTACTTATCTAGGATGTATGAGACCTGAAGACCAGTACTTAGCTCTTGAAAAACTAAATCAACAAGACTTTAAGCCTACACATGTAAACATGTAGCTAGATTTGAAAGAAAATAAACAAATGGTCTGAGCAGACTCTTCAAAAGTACACATACAAATGACCAACATGGTTCTGGGAAAAAATGCTTAATATCATCAAGTTCAGAAAAATGTGCATCAGAAACACAATGATGTGGCCCTGCATGCAGAAGAGATGGCTAGTAATAAAAAGGCATATGATGAAAATCATACAACAAGGTATGAGAAATGAGCTCCCTCACATTACTGGGGGGGGGAACATAAAATTACTATAGTCCATATTAGGAAACAGCATAAAAATCTCTATAAACTAAAAGTTGAACTAAAAAAATATTAAGTGACCCAACAATTTCTCTACTTGGTATGTATTCAAACGAAATGAAATCAATGTGTTAAAGAAATGCATGGGCCTCGTGTTTATTACAGCACTAGGCATAATTTTAGGCAACGAAATCAACCTAAGTACCCACAGAAAGTGTACAAACTAAATGTGCTGTCCATGTATAGAACTGGATGGCATTTAGCCAACAGAAATGATAGAAACTCATATGCAACAGGACAGATGAACCTGGAGGGCATGGAGTGAAAACAAAACAAACAAGAACCCCCTTGCCATTGTACTCATCTATGTGGAATCTAAATGAGGTGAGTCATAGAGGAAGAGTGAAATAATGATCTCAGTCTGTAAGGAGAGTCAGAGAGGGGAGAAGAGATGCTGGTCAAAGGGTCAGCATTTTAGTTTGGAAGCTGGAGTGACAGTTTGGAGAATAATGTGCTTGCTGCTGAAGGATGAAGATCAGTGTTCAGAATCTCAGAGCTTATTTAAATGCTGACCTTGATGGCTTGTCTACAATCTCTGCAAGCAGGAAGGGGAGACCAGGAATCGTTGGATCACGCTATTAGCCAGAATAGGCAAAATGTCATATCTGGGTTTTACTAGAAGCCTATACTCAATATAAATGGTGGTGACTGACGTGAACACCTGGTGTCAATCTGGATCCTTCATGCAACGTTCATTCCTATACATGTGAACATGCATATACATATGATGTATACATATGCATAAACAAAAAATTAACTTATAAGAAAATTCAGTTCATTACCATACAATATGACTAATACTTAACAACATATTACCTTCTCTGTAAAATTCTAAGCAGATGACAGAGATTCCCTCTACAAAAATAAAAATTTCTTTAATTAATGCATATGCTAATTAGCTAAACTTAGTTATGAAAGAAAATTCTTGAAAGACATGAACCACAAATTTAAGAAGACTTGACTTTTCTTAAACCAAGCAGGGAAATTTGAAGTCAACTATGCAGAGGTTAAACAACAACAAAAATAAAAACAGAAAACAAACTTAAAAGAACTTGACAATCTGTCAAATTTAACTGAAAGTAGAGTAAATATTAGGGAGACCCTGATGAGCAGAGAAATATAATCACAGGGTTATTAAGGATGAAATAAAGAGCTCAGACAAGGCCAAAAATCAAGTAAAAAGCAAATGATAAAAGGAAAAGAAGAAAAGCAAAAATATTTGATTAATGTAAAAGAAAGGGTCACAAGAAAGCTGAAAAATTGAACACAAAACATATAGAACAAATGGTGAAAAAAAAGAAAATATCCCTAAAACAATTAGTTAAGCAGAAAAACTAGCATAAAGGGGAAATATGTATTCCAGATGGTTCAGTGATACCATGACGTAATTATCATAGATATTTATGCTCCAAAGATGTTTAAGCTAACCAAAGCTTCCAAGAGGTGGGAGACCCTCTGGAATGTACCAGAGAACTGGGAGGTGAGAGACTCTCAGGACTCAAAAGGAGGGACCTTAGATGAAATGCCCTACTGTGAGGAGAAGGATCTTACAGAGCCTGTCTCCAGTAGAAAGACAGAACATCAAGTGGAGGGATAGTATTGTTATCCCATAGTCAAAAACTCTGACCCAGTATTATTCCTATTTCAAAGAACTACAGAGACATAAATGGAGAAGAGCCTGAGGTTTTCCTCAGGAGATCCAGTGACAGGCCCAAATTGGGATCCATCTCAAGAAAGGCTACAAGACCTGAAACTATTACTGATGCTATGGTGTGCTTACAGACAGGAACCTAGCATGGCTGTCCTGCGAGACACCCATCAGGCAGCTGAAAGAGTCAGATGCATATACTTCCACCTAACAAATGGACAGATGCACAGGGGACCACTGTGGTTCGGTTAGAGAAAAGCTAGAAGAAGCTGAGAAGGAGGTCAACCCCATAGGAAGACCAGCAGTCTCATATAACCTGGACCACAGAGATCTCTGGGCCACTGAGACCACTGAGCCTCCAATGAGGCAGCATACAGGAACTGATAAGAGGCCCTGACACATATAAAGCAGAGGACTGCCTGGGCTAGCCTCAGTGAAAGATGAGCCTAACCCTTGAGAGACTTGGTGCTCCAGGGACTTAGGAGTTCTGGTGGTGCTGGGGTGGATAGATTGGGACATCCTCTCGGAGACAGAGGAAAAGGTATGGGAGGAGGAACAACAGTCAGAGGGCTGACCGGGAGGGGGATAACAAATGAACTGTAAAAAAAAGATTAAAAAACAATAAAAGAAAAAACCTATAACCAGAAGATTTTAGCATTGTTTTCTTGGTAATGCCTAGATCTCTAGTGGAACAGAGGAAAACTATTATAAGAAATCAGTTTTTCACAACAGTCTGTGCTGGGAAATGGTTCAATCAGCAACATGCTTGCTGTTCAAACACGAGGACATGAGTTATAATCCCTAGCACCTACATAAAACTACTACTGTGGACCACCCATGTGATCTCACTGCATCTCAGCAGCTGCAGAATATTCCATGGGAATCTGTTAGTCATCCTTTCCCATCAGTAAGTCCTAGATTCACTCATAGACCCTATCTAAAAATTATGTTGGAAAACAATATAGGATGGTAGCTACAATAGCTGACATTTTCCTCTGTCCTGTACACTTGTCCACAACCACACACACACACATACACACACACACACACACACACACACACACACACACACACACACACACACGAAAAATAGTGGAAATTTACTTGCTTGCAGAATATGTACATAATTTTCCTTGTTTTCTAAATATGTGTATGCATTTCTATGTATCTGGGTTTGTGCACATGACTGGAATGCTCTTGCAGTCGAACAGAGGAAGTCAGTACAGATTTTTTGGAGCTGTCTTAATGGTTCTGGTTGTAAGCCACTGGTTAGTGGTCCTGGGAATCCAATGTGGATTGTCTGGAAGATCATTACTTGGCTCTGAACCACTGGACTATCTCCCCAGCTCCATTCCTTTTATGTTTATATTGAATATATCTCTAGACATGTATGAAAGTTACCAAACCTACAGTAAATTCTTTGTGAAAACAGAAAGACAAGAATCATATCAAAACCAATGTATGAGACCAAAACAGCCTACACATCAAACCAAAACAAAACAAAAAATTGACGAGGTAAACATTTAAAACAAACTGTAAAGAAATGTTATAAGTGAAACTCCTTATATGATCATAACTACACTATAATTAACTTGGTTTGCTCAAGAAATGCAGTTATATATTTTATATATTAAAGTCAAAAATATATAAATATATAGATATCTATTTTGATCAAATTAAAAGAACACAATCTTTATGACCACTTTCATTGTAAACTATAAATATTAGGAGAGGTAACACAGACTTAATGTGTAACATTTCTACAGAAGGTAAATAGGAATCATTTTACTTAGAGAATACATGTTAAAAGTTTTTATATTGAAACCAGAAAATGGAAAAAAAGATGTTTGTTGTGATCACTACAATTCAAATTTGAATAAACATAGTAATCAAGATAATAAAGTGAAAATATTAAACCATGTAAGAATAAAAAATAAAAAAAAGAAGAAAGATTTTCCTGTTTGTAGATTACATAGTTATACATATAAGGTGTTTAGAAACTTTGATAAATTATCCACTAAGTTAGGAAGTAATTTCATCCAAGTATCTGACTAAAAAATTAATGTGTGAAAACAAATAAAACTTATAGAAATGTCTTTAACATGCAAATACACCAAATACCAAGGAACAAATTTAACCAAACTACACAGATGACTATAAAAGAAAACTTCATACTTTCTTTCAAATGTAGACAACTCAGAAAGTTTTTATCTTTCTGTTGGCAGTATGTAACAGAGCTGAGCCTGGATCTCATACATGCAAGGCATCATAAAGCAGGATTTTCTGTTTTGAATGAACTGCTAATATATTTGATTCAATGAGAACACAGGTTCTGATCCACTCATATCTTCAAAAATTCTCTAATTTATTTTTGAAGACCAGCAGAGAGAAATTTACAATGGTAGCTAAAGTAGAATGATATTACATTTAAGCTATTAATATGCTTTGAAGAGCAATTAACCTATTTTCAAAATAACTGACATTAATCATTAGAAATATACTTTTCCAATGACAAATAACTAATTCTCACCAATGTGTCACTATGCTAAAAGGCAGTCATGGAATTGCAATAACCTTTTGGGGCCATTGAGTAGAAATAGATCAGAGACCCTATCATGTACCACTGGGAACATGAAAGCAAGGTCATCATCAAGACCTATATTTACTGTTTTCTTGTATACATAAACACATAGCTATGATAAAGTTTAATTTATTAATTATTAATAAGAGGTTCAAAACAATATTGAATAATAAATCAGGACAAACATTCGTAGGTGGTATAATAAAGTTACCAGTACAATTAATTTTGTACTTCCAACTATAACTATGAAATAAGCCTAATTTGAATACAATCATTCTAGTTATGTATGGTTTGGCCTAATAATTAAAACAGCATGAAGTAGCTTGTGAGCAGGTATGGCATGTGCTGTAGACATAGAGCACAAACAGTAGAGCAGACCTCTCATACTCCAGGCAGGGTGGAGACTGATGGTTGGAGACACCATCACCCTGCTAAGGACTTTGAGCAATTGATAAATTAAATTAAATTACCTATATCTGGAATTTCCCACTTCATATTTTCCTAGCACAAATAAGTAGGGAGTTTTATATTCACTTAATGTATCATAATCACGAAATACAGAATTAAGGAATTGCTCCATTTAAAGAAGATGAAGGAAACGATGCCAAGTATTTGCCACTTGCAATCAAAGCTTACTAAGACTCAGACTAAAATTGGGACAGGTGCAAGTTTGAATAAGGTCAAATACATGATAGTGTTCTGTCATGCTTTTCCCTGAAGTTTCCTATGTGGATAAGTAAGGCTAACCTTCAGAGAATCTGGTCCAAGAGGACAAAATGTCTTGTAGCCATTCCATTGCCCCTTTATAGACTGTACAAACTAGGAGGGCAGATTAGGAAAAGAGTAGAAATTAGCAGGGATACCCATCTTATAATATTACTAACCACCTTTGAACGTGGCACAGAATACTCAAAATGGCCAGGGCATCTCTGAGGATGATGTTACCTACAACATCTGCAGCCACTAGCTAAGGAGTTGCCATTAAAACACTCTAGAAGAGTATTACCGGAACAATATTTGTTTGATGCAGTTGGCACTTACCTCATCAAATTCAAAATCCTCTAAATCAATTTCTTCATACTCTTCTCCAGATTCCTCATCTTTGATAGCCTTTCGGGCGGTCGCCAGCTTCTTTCGTAAAATAAAGCCCTTCCAAACTGCCTGAACAAAAATGTGAAGTATGTTATGCAGGGTTACAGATCAAACCCTAAACCAGATTCTCTATGTTATCCCATTAGGGAGATAAAACATCTTAGAACGTAGTTTAATGGCTCAATAATCTGTTTTTTGAATTTTATGTGACACGTATGACTGCAAGATAAATTAAATAACCTCGTGTGTCTAAATCTCTCGAGACTTCTTTCGTGGTAAGCAGAGAGGAATCCTTAACCCTCCCTCTACTGCACATGGAGGTCAACCAATCAATTATCTGACAATTCCTCCAGGACTCATTCGGAACCAAGAAGAAAGACATTTTTAAAAGGTCAAATTTGCTCATTTTCAAATCGTTATGTTTAAAGTAATACTAAGCTCATTTAGAAAAACCCCAGTGTATTTAAATGATCATGTTAGGGAGATGGTATCATGGCCCAAAATAAATTAGTTTCAGGAAAAAAAAATTAAGTCAGCACAGAATAATGGAACTAGTAAAACTAAAAAAAAATTAATAATCCTGGAATAGAGAAGCTCTCCCACCTGTGTCCCAGGTGCAAGAAAGCTCCAAACAATAGATGGTGTTCATATAAAGCTGGAGAGTGTGCACTGAGGTACATGAGGTACCAAACCAATGGTGAGGTACATGGACATATTAAAGTGAATTGTTTACATTTCAGAAAAATACAAAAGTATAAAATTAATTTTTAAAATAGTTATATATAACTGTTAAATAATACATCAGTAGGAGCTCAAATTTTCCAGCATTTGGGGGGTCAAGACCGGATCTTGGTGAGGCCTGAGGTCAGTCTAGTTTACACAGTGAGTACGAGGCCCTGTCTTGAAAACTAATAAGAAAGATTTAATTCTCTAAATAATCAACCTTTGTTTATTAAATATGAGTTTGAAACTATGTGCATATTCAAAATAACTGTTAAAACTAAAGTATTAAAAACTAAAGTAAATATATATGATCTAACAAGAATCAATTAGAAAATGAAAATATGATTTACACTGGGTGTACAACTCTACAAGTTATTAAGGTCATTTTTTAAATGGGTTTATTTGATTGTAAACTAAAAAAAACACACCCCCAAAGACAAATTTGACTGCAAAAAGTATTTTAGAGCACTTTTATAACATTAATATTGTTGTCATTTTTGCTACACTGAGAAACAGAATATACACAGTGACTGGACTGTATCCAAGAATAGATATAACCCACATCTACAACAACCACTCTCAGAAGTCAGACGACATACTTCTCGGAAAAGAACCCAGGAAGCTGAATCAAAACCCAAGCAATTGGCCAAGAACCATTGAGAGTGGTCAGCAGACTGATGGCTTCCCTGCTTTTATCCCTGTGTAGGACTCGCTGAAGGGTGATCCTGATGCTTTGCCAGCTAGTCAGCTTGCCCCAGCACTGGGTCCATTCACAACCCCTTTCTACAGCCGCAATCCCCAATCAAACCATATCTGACCCTTTCCATTTCCTTGACTATAAAGCAAAACCATGCTATTCTCCGACTTTGAGAGGGTGGAGGAGAGAGAGAAAAAAATAGATGAGCTGAATATATAGAGTTGAATAAATTTAAAAAAATTAAAGTCTTCAATGTAATTTTAAGATAACTGGATGAACCAGCGGTGTGAAGGATCAGTAGCTGGCATGTAGTCCATCATATCTAAGTCTGGGACAGAAAAGACCATTGATTTGGAACTTTATGAAATCTCTCTCATGTGCCGTGCACAGATGGTACAGCTTAAAGCATGCAAACAAGCCTATTTGAGTGGACTTTCTATTCTAATAGTGGTAGGGACTGAAAATAGACAAAATAAATGCAGCAAATGCACAGAGGCTGAAAGTGATAAAGTATAATAAGGGGCAGGGGCAGGAAAGCAATTTACGACGATTTCATTACAGAAAGAGAATATCCAAAGACTCAGTGTATAGATGTGCACTGCATTCCCATCCTATAGCTATCTTTTGAAAATTAAAATGTCAAATACTTCTTCAGGACACATTCAAACATATAGAAAAGTCCTGCAATGCCTGGCACTTTCTGGACAAACACAAGCTGTGCTAAACAGATTATTATTAATAACACTATCAGTGCATACGGTCATGGGCAGAACAATGAGAATGTTGATACAGGCAGACACAGGATGTACAGTCCCTCACAGTGTCACTACTATATCTGTAGCTATGGGATTTTTAACAAATGAGGAATCAATTCCTTAAACTTCTTTCTTCATCATGACTCCCCTATTTTCTCTGACAGGGTAATGAAGGTTCTCTAGCTTGATTCAGCCAGGAAGGAAGAGATTAATGGTTGAATAAGTTACTGAGTATTTAAGTGATTATTGAAGGGTAGAAACTTCAGCCTTTCATTGTTTCTATCTTTACTCAACACCTGTGAGTCTCCCTGGCTTTAGGATAGGAGCCTTACTGGTCGGCTACGCTGTCAGAAGGACCAGTTCTCTCTTATTCAACTCCTCTAGCCATCTGTGGGGCCATGGGCTGTGCACAGACAGCCTAGCAAAGGTCTGGAACCCTGGTGACCCTCTGGGTGGAGACTTCCACCTGCATGGGACAACAGGTATTCGGCCACGCCTCCTGGGTGCTATATATTAAATTGCTATATATTAAATTGTATAATGTACATATAATAATAAATGTAAATTTTGTATAGTAATGATCATATGTTGAAGGATAATTGATCATACTATGAACCCTGAGATTGCATATTTATTGAAAAATCCTGTTTCTAGTTGTGGTGTGGCTCAGCCGTTAGCATGAATCTTTAATCTCTCTGGCTAGAATACAAACATGCCCTTATTACACACTTTTAATTCCAAGCAATGAAATAAAGTTAGTTTGCATAAAGATGTTCTGATATTTGAGAGTGATATTTAATTGCATATCAAGCAAAGTGAAAAATCAGAAAAATATTTGACAGAATAGGATATGCCCAACTCTGACAGGGAGAGGAAGGGGAAGCTACTTAAGAAAGAGCAATACAGAGAAGAGAAAAGAAGGTAGGTTTACTAGGAGAGCTGTACAATGACAGGTTACAGAGAGACAACAAGCTACGCACAGATAAAGACAGAAGAAAGACTAGAAGATTTGAACAGATTGCTAGAATTAGTGTGAGGTCAAGGAGAGAGAGAGAGAGAGAGAGAGAGAGAGAGAGAGAGAGAGAGAGAGAGAGAGAGAGAGAGAGAGAGAGAGAGAAGATTGAATCAGTCAGTTTGCAGAGAAGTGTGAGACAGAAAAGCTGAGTTGAATCAGTCAGTGAGAGTTATTAAAGAAATAGAAAGGTTGAGCTTAGTTTTCCAAGTCAGAAAGTCATGTGACATTAAAGATCATATAAAGAGGCTGAAGACATGCCTCAGCAGTTAAGAGCACTGGCTTCTCTTCCAGAAGTTGTGAGTTCAATTCCCAGCAATGACATAGTTGTTGGCTCACAACCATCTGTAAAATGGGATCTGATGCCCTCTTCTGGCACATGCAGATAGGGTACTGATATACATAAAATACAGCTCTCCTAGTAAACCTACCTTCTCCTTCTTTTCTCTTCTCTGTACTGCTCTTTTTTAAGTAGCTTCCCTTTCCTCTCCCTGCCAGAGTTGGACATATTCTATTCTGTCAAATATTTTTCTGATTTGTCCCTTTGTTTGACATGCAATTAGATATCACTCTCAAATATCTTAGAGATCATGTAAAGTTAAAAGAGCATTGATTGATTTTTTTTTTAGTTGCTTTTGTTTTTAATGGTGAACTACATTGTAGAAAACGCTTCAATGAGTAAATAGAATAAAAAGATAATCAAGTTAAAATTTATTTTGAAATCTTGTCTTGATGGTGCTAAGGCAAGTATTTCACATGTTTATTTGCCTATTTATTTATTTATTTATTTTGCCAATTAGCACACAATGTAGTATTTTTCCCTCTGGCATTTTACTGAGTGTTTTCTTTTGATTGAGTCACCTTTCCCCTATTCTCTGCCATTTTTCTCGGCACTGGGTCCACTGGATCTATCCTTCTACTCCCAGAATTCCTCCTTTCACACTCACTTCTTGACTTCTAAGTTTTTAATTAAAGCAGGCATTTGAAGAACTTTACATTTTGTTACATTTTCAAATATATTTCTAGCATAGCTATCAATTTGTTCAAATTACTAGCTTTCACTAAAATCTTAGAAGATTTGAGAAAAATATTAGATTGCAATTGTAGTGCTTGGGAACAGTAATTTAAAATCTCCCCTTTAAAAATTGTTCAAGGCCAGATGGATTCAGTATAGTATTCTTCCAGACCTTCAAAGAACTCACATCAGTACCCCTCAAGTTATTCCATAATCAAAAAGGAAGGAGCATTTCCAAATTCCTTCTATGAAGGGTTCTTTTTATCACTCCAAATACCAAAACCAAATATGCATCAACAACAACATAATGATAGTCCAATCTCTCTAGTTGTTAATATAAATGTAAAAATTATCAATAAAATACTTGCATACTAAATTCAAGAACACATCAACAAGACCAGTCACAATCAAGTCCTTGTCATTTATTGATGTATGAATTGTTTAACCTATGTATATGACATAGACTCAAGGACAGAGACAATCAACTTAAGCTACTGCTTTCTGGTTAGTTTTGTATTCTGCTACTTTGCTGAAAATTATTATTAGCTATAGGAAAACTACTCATGGACTGAGTGGGTAATTAAAAAGAGAACATAAATTGGAGAGGGAAAGGTGAACAGGGACATGGAAAGATGGAATGGGGGCTGGGTTTGATCAAAATTCATTATACACACATATTAAATTCTCAATTAAAATAAACTAAAAGCAGATAAAAATAAATGGAAAGGTCTAAAAAAATTAGTAAATTTCCTTTATATCAACTACAAACATACTGAGAAACAAAGCAGGAAGCAATCCATTTTCTAATAACCTCATAAAATATCTTGAATAAATCAAATCAAAGAAGTAAAGGACTTAATACAATGAGAATTAAAAAAAAAAACATTGTATGGGTTAGCTTCAACAACACTAAAGGTAACAATATTTCAGATTGAAGGAGTATTATTTACAGTCTTAATAGTCAGCGGAACCACACCTCCTGTTACCTAGCTTGCAGCCTGTAAATCCAAGCAAGTGTGAAATAAACTCAATTAACTTTAAAACTCTGAGCAAAAAAAAAAAAAAAAAATGAGAAATACATTTTTGTGACTAACTCTGCTATCAAAAGTTTGAATTAACCTGAATATGAAGAGCAGCCTTCTCCCTCTGTTCTTGGATATCCATATTAGTTTTTCTTCTTTCTTCATTAGAAGTAGTCTGGTTATTGATGAGGGGATCTTGCAGGGGTTCTGTTGTGGTAGGATGCATTTCTGCAGAGCAATTAATCTGTCTGTGTGCAATGTAACTACGCCATTGTGCTTGGATTACCATAGCTGCCTTGCTAAAAACAGAAAGAGGAAACTATTTTAGTGTACATGAATACTCAGAAAGTAAATAAGAGATCTTGATAAGATGCTGAAAATATGGTGTTCTATATATCACAGGGAAACTACACTCAGGGAATCTCAGCAATATTGGTGTTTATATTGGACCATCAACATGCTAGCAACATTTGGTATGCCATTGCAGGTGAGAATAATCTTGCTAGGCTCCACCCCTAAATGAAGACCTGCAGATAATAAATTCCTGAGGAAAGAGGGTAGATTAGTATTATCCAGGAGTGAGCCCTTGATAGGTTATCTAATCACATATTATAAGTCCTAGATGCATAGGAACATCATTAAATGGATAAATCAGGTTGTATTTATACACACACACATATATAATTACAAATTTATAAATTTGGTAATGGGTAAAGGAGACATAGAAAGAGGTACAAAGAGAGAGGGGGAGTGAAAATTATATGAATACAACACTCTTGTAAAAATTTAAAACCATACAAAAAAGGGGTCTGAATATAAATATAAACAATCTTATTTAAAATCTTATTTAAAAACAAAATTCCGCCAGGCGTGGTGGCGCACGCCTTTAATCCCAGCACTCAGGAGGCAGAGGCAGGTGGATTTCTGAGTTTGAGGCCAGCCTGGTCTACAAAGTGAGTTCCAGGACAGCCAGGACTATACAGAGAAACCCTGTCTCGAAAAACCATCAAAAAAAAAAAAAAAAAACCCAAAAAAACAAAAAGACAAAATTCCTTCTTTGTTTAAAGATAGTCATAAATGTAAAGCAGTAGGGATATCCAATCTGAAAGAGAGAACGAGCCAAAGTTGAGAGAGGGATTTAGCTTCAGAAAGATTTTTAATTTTTTTAATAGCTTTTAAGATGAAAGACGTTACAGAGATTCTTCTACATAATAGGGGCATTGTTCCAGAGTGGATGTGGATGGTAAAGAAGAAGGGTCCCAAAAGTATAGAAACCAATATGGGCTTGGCAAAGGAGGGTTAGGTGCTTGTCCCCATGTGTTGCCTTAGAAAGGAAGAGAAAATGACATTCTTCACAGTCTTCATAGCAAGAGGAAAGACCCTAGAAGGTGTTTTACCAGCTTCGCTTCACTTCTTGGACCCTTGAAAACGCTCTGCTCATGCATACACCCACTAGGATGTTCTAACGTGTCCTAGCCCATGGCTATTTGCAAATTTTAGACACTAAGTTCCTTTCCTGAGTTGGAATTAGTTTCCTTTCTCACAGCTTATTATAGGAATTTTTACAAGGTACAAGGTATAATGGAAGTGATAGCAACTCTATCTTAACTTCTTGTAGGATCTCTGTGTTTGATTTAATAGGTATATGAAGAGCAGCAAATCCACTCCTTAACATTTCCTCAACAGAGTTTGCAATAACGTTTGGCTTGTTTGCCTGGGCTGAATGATATGCTCCCCATAGTTGAGCGTGTAAATACCAAGTCTCCAGATTTTAGGTGCACACTCCCAGCTTTCAGTTCAAGACATCACGACTCCCTGATGCCCTGTTGTCTTGATCTAATGATGACGGACTCTTATCACTTTGGTGCCATTATGGTCAAATAAAGCCCTTGATTATGGTGTATTCTCACAACAATAGAAAATTATTTATACAGAAGTTGGTACCAGGGAGTGGGCTACTTCATGAGGAAGATAAAATAAGCAAGTGGATTCTTGATGGAATCCAGAGAACTTTGGGACTTTGAACTAGAATAGTGTTTGAATGCTGTAAACAGAAATTAATGGGCCATCTTCAAAGGAGCTTGGGTACCCAGGCCGATGACGTGCTGAGGAGAGCAATATTAGCAACTGGATTAGAAAATATCATGGTTATATTTTGGCAAAAACTGTCACTGCTCTGTCTTTGTCCTAAGCATCTTCTGAGGCTTAATCTAAAAAGTAATGGTCTAAATTCCTTGGCAGAGGAAATTGTAAAGGAATTTAATATTGATCCTGCCTTGTAGTTACTACAAATCACTTTAATTCAGATCTACAATGAAAAAGATCAAGGGGGCAGAAAGAAATATACAGTTTGAAGAGAAAAAAACAAAAGAACAATATTGAGGCCAAGGCTTGTACTTAGAGAAGTCAGGAGCCCAGAGTAGGCTTGATTTGCTTTGGAACAAAGGGAAGGGTATCCAAAGGGCAAAACCATTCAGCCAAGCTTCTAAAGTCCAAAAGCAGAACTCCAAAGGAATTTTCTGCTCCGAGAAATAAACAGCAAACAAAAGCTTCTGCAAAATCATTCAAGGGACCAAAGATGTATCCCAACCTGTCAAACCTCCCTCCACAACCCACTAATGGGCACTGCCAACTGAGAACCCAGTATTCAAATGTCTGATACAAGGGAGTCATATCCAATCCAACATACTCCACCCCTCTTGCGTCTCAGGTTCCTGGCTATATTGTGATGAAAAATGTATTTAGTGTGATGCCAAAGTCCTCATAATCTTTCGATCTCGATACTTGTCAAAAGGCCAAAGTCTCTTCTGAGACTTAAGGCAATCTCCTAATTGTAAATCCCTGTGAAATAAATAAATGAATGAATAAATAAATAAAAATTACATACTTCAAACATATAATGGTTTTCTCACATGATGCTGGCTTTAGAGTCATGAAAGATATACAAACTATGGAGTCATGGGATTTTCTGGCCATTTTAGAGAGCTGAATGAGGTGAAGCGCATGGCAGGGCAGTCATGTGTGAAGGCCTCCAGAAGCTATTTCTGAAGCTGTGAAAGTGAAGTCTTGGTTGTAGTGAATATACTGGTAGATGTTGGAGCCATGGCATATATGCCAAGGAAGCTTCACATAATGAGAGTACCAGCCCAAGAGAGATATTTGAGTTGCTGGCAGCAAGGGTGGGATGAAGGAGACATTGAGTACTTTAGACATTAGAGATGGAGCTGTAAAAGGATGCCCTGCTAGATTTTATCCTTGCTTTGGTCCAGTATGTCTTTAGTATGCCCTTTTTGGAATGCCTTTTGTAATGGTAATGCCTATCCCGTGCCATTTTATGTTGGAAGTATGCAATTTGCTGTTTAATCTTACAAGAAGCTACAATTAGGAGATTTTCTTGGTCTCCAAAGGGACTTTGGATGTTTAAACAGTGTTGGGACTAAAAGACTATGGAAACTTTTGAAGTTGGAATAAATGCATTTTATAGTAAGAGATAGCTATGAGATTACTGGTGCCAGGGAACAGAATGTGGTGATTTAAATGGGATGTTCCAAGTCTTAGAGGTTTGAATATTTGGTCCCTAATTGGTGGTGCTGTTTAGTTAAGAAGTATGGTCTCACAAGAAGAAATCACTGGGGGCAAGTTTTGAGTTTTTAAAAGCCATGTGCTATTCCCAGTTTGCTTTCTTGGCTTCCTGCCTGTGCTTTACGATGGAGCCCTTGATGCTTTGGACACCATGTCTGTATGACGTTACATTTCCCCACTGAGGTGATGATGGACTCTATCACTCTGGAACTCTAAAGTCCCTAATAACCACTTCCTATAAGTTGCTTTTCTCATGGTAATTTAATAATAGAAAGAGAAATTAGCACAATTGTTAAAATAAATGTAAATTTCTCTTTCCTTATGATATTCATCTACAAAAATAATGGCATTAAGTAATAGAGTCTCTCAGATACAACCATATATTTTTTTCTCAAAATATATTTGAAGGGAATTACGATGCATAAAGAAATTATTTTCTATTGGTCTTTACTTTTCCATCATGATTTCAATAATCATAATCATCATCACCACCACCACCACCATCACTATCACCTTCATCACCATCACCACTATCACCTTTATCACCATCACCACTATCACCTTTATCACCATCAACATCGTCATCATCATTATCACCATCACCTTTGTCACCACCATTTTACTTACAGCCAGCATAATCCTCCAATCTGTTTTTGCCATGATCATAAGATTGAAATTAGTGGCTAAAACTTTTGGTCAAATCTAAATCACACATATGTAGTAGTTTGCATGAGAAGGACCCTAATAAGCTAATGTATTCAAATATTAGGTCTTTATTTAAGGACTCAGTTTTAGGAGACAAGTTGTGTCGTGAGGACTGGGGTTTGAAGTTTCAAAACCCACACTAGTCCAAGCCATCCTCTCTAACTTCAACTTTCTGACAAGACATAAGCTCTTAGCTACTACTCCATTGCCATGCCTGCCTACCTGCCACCCTGCTTCCCATCATGACAGTCAGGGACTCTCCCTCTGAAACCTTAAGCAAGTCACCCACTCAATGCTCTCTTTCGTAAGCTGCTTGATCATGGTGTCTCTTCACAGCAACAGAAAAGTAACCAAGGCAACATAGCTTTAATATTCAGGAAAATATTGGAATTTCTGAAAATCATTTTCACCTTGGAGAATAAACCAAAGTTCATAAAAAGTGCTAAAGATTTAAATTACGCTTACACAACTCTTTTTTCATTCATTTAATCATCTTTTGAATGAAATTAAATGAGGGTATCTCAAAATATATGATTCAACATAATATAATAGACATAATAAGGAAAATAAGCCTGGTATAAGTGTGCATTACTGTAATCTGAGAATTTGGGAGCCTGGAATAGGAAGTTTCTTGGTAAAAGGCCTACCTGAGATAGATAAGGGGATCTCTGTAACAATAAAAAAGAAATAGAGTTAGCCCAGATATCCAGCAGTATATGAGTAGATAGTAAAATATGGTTATACGTGCAACAGAATTTCATTTGAACATATAGAAAAATGGGATAAGACTTATAGGAAAACAGATGAATCAAGAATTATTTTATTAAGATAACTATACCTTAGAAATATACATGGCATGTTTTCTCTTGCATTAGGATCCCAGTTTTAGTGCTTATATACATGTATGTGTGGGGGAATGAATGTGAGGATGAATCCATGAACAAAAATGCAACATGTTGAGGTTTGGGAGGAGAATAACAGAAGATTTGACTTGAAAGTGGACAGGACTCATCTTAAAAATTTTAACTCAGAATTGTTCCTGTCTAAAGGAAATGCAGGCACAAAAAAAAAAAAAAAAAAGGAGCAGAGTCTGAAGGAAATGCCATCCAGAGACTACCCCACCTAGGGATCCATCCCTTCTGCAAACAACAAACCCAGACACTATTGCTGATGCCAAGAAGTGCTTGCTGACAGGAGCCAGGATTAGGTGTCCTCTGAGAGGTTCTACCTGACTTATCAGATGCAGATGCTCACAGCAGGCTGAGCATGGGGAACCCAATCAAAGAGCTAGGGGAGGGACTGAAGAAGCAGAAGGGGACTGCAACCCCATAGGAAATAACCAGACCACCTAGATCTCACAAGGTCTAAACTGCCAACCAAAGAGTAAACATGGAGGGAGGCACGACTCCAGATACATATGCAGCAGAGGATGACCTTTTCTGATATCAATGGGAGGGCAGGCTGCATGCCCCAGTGTAGGAGGATGCTAGCTAGCACTATACAGCATCTTGAGGCAGGAGAGGGTGAGTGGGTGGAGGAACATCCTCATAGAGGCAAAGGGATAAAGGATGGGATGGGGGGTTTGCAGAGGGGGAATCAGGAAGAGAGGATATTATTTGAAATATAAATGAATAAAATGATTAATAAAAGAAAGAAAAAGAAAGATGACAAGAGGCTAAAGAGGTGACAGAACCATGAGAAGGAAACAAAACCAGTTGATGTCTGAAAATGCCAGAGTAAATTCTAATTTGTTGTATGTAAAGTTAAAGTATTTTTTTTAACTAATGGTTAGGATGTAGCTCAGGGATCGAATGCTCGCCTAATATGTACAAGATCTTGGATTCAGTGTCCAACACTGAAGAAGAAAATGCGAAGTATGAACAGTAAAACCTGAAAGGCATTTTAGAAAATACATAGACATTCTTAGGCAAATGGATGGAACTAGAAAATATCATCCCAAGTGAGGTAACCCAGTCACAAAAGAACACACATGGTATGCACTCACTGATAAGTGGATATTAGCTCAAAAGCTCACAATACCCAAGCTACGATTCACAGACCATATTTAGCTCAAGAAGGAAGACCAAAGTGTGGGTGCTTCAGTCCTTCTTAGAAGGGGAACAAAATACTCAGGGGAGGTAGAGGGCAGAAGGGATTTGGGAGGAAGAAACGAGAAGGAGGAAGAAAAAGGGGGGCAGGATCAGGTATGCTAGGAGGCAGGTGATATACAGAGGGTCAGAAATTTGAACAGAGGCATGTAGCAATGGGGGAATGGGGAACTGGGGGTTAGCCACTCCCAAGTGTCAGATGGCAGGAAAGCAAGAGTCTCCCAGGACCCAATGGGGATAAGATTAGCTGAAATGCCCAACAACGGGGAGGAAGATCCTGTAGAGACCATATCCAGAAGATAGGCAAGGCCTCAGATTCAGGAATGGGGCCAACCACTCATCTCCAAATTTTCAACCCAGAATTTCTCCTGTAAATAGAAAATACAGAGACAAAGTGTGGAAAAGAGACTGAAGGAAAGGCCATCCAGAGACTGCCCCATCTGGGTATCAGTCCCATATGCAGACACTAAACCCAGACACTCTAGCTGATGCCAAGAAGCCAAGAAGTGCTTGCTGACAGGAGCCTGATACAGCTGTCTTCTGAGAAGCTCTGTCAGAGCCTGCAAATACAGAGGCAGATGTTCGCAATCAACCATTGGACTGAGTACAGGGTCCCCAAGGGAGGAGTTAGAGAAAGGACTGAAGTTGCTGAATGGGTTTGCAGCCCCATAGGAGGAACAACAATATGAACTAACCAGTGCTCCCAGGGACTAAACCACCAACCAAAGAGTACAAGGAATTTCCCTGAGTGAAACTGACCTAAGAATCACTCTTCACCATATTGAAAGAAGGAAAAAGGCTGACTGTAGGTTTCCCTCAACATGGAATCACAGGATTGTTGAGAAAAACAGCTCTGTTGTCCTCAGATTTGTTTTACTGAGTGAAAAATCATGAAGTAAAAAGCCGTCCTCAGCTTAGTGTATGAGAATTTCCCTTGGGAAAGGGATGTAAAGTGGGCTGGATCTCCTGAAGCCAAATGCAGCAAGCTTTGACGTCTTTTTATTTTTTTTGTTGTTGTTCCTGTTGTAGCTGTTATTGTTGTTCCCTTTTAGGTCTTTGGTACAATCTCTATTTTCTTGTCTTCATTAATACATGTTAAAATCATTTGGCTGTTATCCTTATCATCTGTCAAGAAGATCTAAGTACAGATCATTTTAAAGTCTTCATAAACAACATTTGGAGTGTTTGGAGTAAAGATAAATAAGCAACAACAACAAACCAAGAAGATACAACATTGGAGTGGGGGCTAGAAGGAGGGTCAGCATCTAGGAAGAGCAGAATGAAATTCTCAAAAGTTATCAAAGTATTTTAAATATTTTTACAGTAGGAAATAACCATCTTATGTACATCTGAATGTATCAAACAAACATATCTTCCAGAAAAAACAAATCACTGTTTCCACAGACATCTACTGGAATAAAGATAGGAAAAGCAAAACAGTCCCCATGCTGTTGGCTCTGGTCTGTTTAACACCAATCCTTACAGGAGAAGCTTAATCTCACTGATCTGACCCTAAAGCTAAAGTACAGAAAACCAAGAAGTCGATGGCCAGAGCCAAAGCCGTCCTTACTGGTTCAACAGTTACAGAACTCCAGGAGATGTTTTAAGGAATGTACTGCTTACTAGGGATCTGATGTGATTAATTACCTTCCAGAGCTGTTATGATAGAGAAATCTATGACATATACATGCAAAAATCTCACATACATACTTATTATATGTTTACTAGATCAGTGGAAATTATAAAGACATATTTCAGAGGGTGAAATAATTTGATTATTTGGAAATTATTTTAGGATATATTCTAAATTTTATTAAAGTAATTTTATGTATTTAGAAGTTTGGAAGCACAAAAACAGTTTCACATTAATTCAAAATTAAATAATCCTAGGTAACAAATTAAACCTGCTTAAATTTAACCAAATTAATTTCTACTATGATAAGTTTTTTCATGCATATTATGAAAAGGATTTAAGGGAATCAATATAAAAATAATATAGATTTAGATTACCTAGTTACTAGGTTTTACCACTGACTATGATCAGTTAACAAAAATAGTAATCATGGTTCTCTTTCTGGGGAGCTGTCAATGGAAACCAGCACTTGCTGAGAAACCCCGGGAACTATATTTGTAAGCGACCACATCACGAGCCAGGGACAGCCACATGGCACCTGTAATTCCAGTGCTGCACTAGATCAAGACAGGAGGACAGATGACAGCATTTGCTGGCTGCCACCAGAGCTATAAGCGCAGTGAAAGACATTGACACTAGAGAACAAGACAGTGAAAGGACATGACGCCCAGTGTCCTCTGCTGGCATGATCATCCACATCCACATGTGTGCACGGCATACATGTACTCAGCACACACGTACAAACAGTAGATATAACATCTAGTAAGGAAAAGGGGCTTACGTTGGTGAACTTCGTTCAGCATTGTGATGATTACTCATTGGAGAATCTGCCATCTTCATTTCTATGAATGAGGCTCTGCTGTTGGAGCGACTACTGATCCTACTCTGCTCACTCTTGTGCGCCATAAGCTTTTCCTGATTTCTTCCTCTCAGTTCTTCACAGTGTGATGTAGAAGGTCTGAAGACAGTGTCCAACGGGTTTGGAGAAGTGGCTGGTGAATCGGCCTCACAACTGTTAGTCTGGGCATGAAGGGTCTTGTTTTGCAGTGCGCTGTCAGTGTTTGAGAAGTCTGGATGGTTTTTGTTGGTTTCTGCTGCAGACCTCTCAGTGGTATTGACATCCCCTTGTTCATGTGCACGTCTGCATTCATGACTGAGTTTCATTAAGTCTTTATAGTACTGTGAGAGTCTGTCTACAGCATGCAGAGTGAGAATGTCCCTGAACAAATAAAAAAATTGGAACATTGACTAAGTACATGGATACACACAAACACAGAAATTTGGGTAAATTTTAAAAATAAAATTTAATATATGGCCAAAGAAGAACTTAACATTGGGAATATTTTTCATTATTATTTATTTCTAATCACCTATATACCACTTAATATTATTTTGAGCAAAACTCAAAACAGTGGTTTATTATGATCTGTGTCAATCAAGATAAAATGTCTGAAAAATTTAGGTTCATTATGATTCATTGTATTTTTGTTGAAAATGAGAAAATAAGTCAAAGGTTTTGCTATCATAAGCATGAGAAATAATGACTGTAAAAAAGTGGAGAAGTTATTCATGAACTAGAAGTATTTTCTACACTGACTCTTGTGATACAGAATATTCAAATTGGATGGTCAAAGATATATTTTGGGAAAGTCTTTGTTTCTGTTTTTCCAGGGACAACTGTTATCCATGGCAAAGATAACAAGCACAAATGGCTAAGGTCCACTTGACCAATGGCTGTATATTTTGGGTTTTATTCCTGTGTAATTTATCCACGTTCCACCTACTCATTTGAAAGCCTGCACAAATGCAGAGGTTTTGACTTGCCTGGCCCGCATTCTTAGTCACGCTTTTACCCTCCATTATTCCTGCTTACTTACGAGCATACAGCTCACTTTACCCTGGTCTATTGTGCACAAGGTACTCTATTCCATCCCTACCCCAGAATAAAGATGTAAATAAGTAAGTTCACTATTTGAAGACTATTTTATGGATACAGTTAAAATATAATAATAATTTGTTTTACTATCTCTTATTACATAAAAATTATTTACAGATATGGCAATTTTCATATGAATTACCCATATATTCACAAAAATATCTAATGGAAAATGAGCTGATGTTAGAGAAATATGTTCGATAATGTAAATAGTGACAATTGAGATGTGACTTAGGCTCTTAGACACTCTCTGAGCAAACTGACCATACCAGGTGTCTATCCCTTAGAAATGATCAATCCTGAAAACATAAACACAATGACAATATACAAACTGAGTAAGTTTCATTATGTACTTAGGAGTGTGTGTGTGTGTGTGTGTGTGTGTGTGTGTGTGTGTGTGCCATGTGTGCACATGTGCATGCATGTGCATGTACATGTGTGTACATCTTATGTGCTCATGCTATTGCTACTAACACACACACACACACACACACACACAAACAATGGTAATAAATATTAAATAAAAAGGAGTCCGTGCATTTAAAAGAGGTCTTTGTGTCTTTCTCTCTTGGCTAACAATTTGTTATAATTATTTAGCAAATATTTCAGAGAACATGATGAACTTTGGCTCTAGACCTTTCCCATTCAAGGAGGTACATGGGAAGGCTTGGAGTAAGGAAAAGAAGTGAAAAATGATGTAATTATATTATAATCACAAAATTAAAAATGGAAGAAGAAATAGCTTAGTAATTATCTGAAATATTAAGTAGGACATATTATTTTTCTCTTTATATTGGAACTATATGTGAAACAAATATTATTCAAAAATACTAATGCACATGTATTTTCTAGGCCAATTAAAAATGTTAAATTCTGATATAGAAAGATCATTATAATTCATCCATTGTAATGCATTAAGAAATCGATGTCCCAAAAAATGAAATGGGAGCTGTCCCTAAAGCTGTTGTCTGTCTGTAGAATCCATTCCTCTGATTGGGCTGCCTGTCTGGCCTCAGTGGGAGATGATCCACCTAGCTCTTCAGAGACATAATATGCCAGGGTTGGGAGATACACAAGGGGACCCCCCACACTGTGGAGAAGGGAAGGGGGCATATATGAGGGAGAGACAGGAGTAGGGGCAATGATCAGGATGTAGACTGAAAAAAATTAAGGAAAGAAAAATAATTCAAGGTCAGGAAAAAAAGTAATTGGTTTCAATATCAGATTATAAGAACTCCCAGCTTTTGTCCTTGGTGCATGTAGAAACACAGGCTTTCTCCACTGTGATGACATGGTAGAGTAACATGTAATATAGCACATGGTATGTACATCACATGCTTTCAAACTTACCTTATTCACTTGTAACAATAAATTCTTAGAGGATACTCAATCTTATGAAAATTATTGTTTAAAAATTATTGTTAAAATAAATTTATAACTATTAGATAATTATGTTCAAAGTACATATTGACGTATTTTAACATATAAATGAGCTTCAGAATAATACTACAGATAGAACAATGCCCAGACACATTGCTTCTAGTCAAACTAGTGTCAATGTGGTAATTATATATTTAGTTATGTATGTGTTTATATTACGTTATTTCTTTAAATACAACAGAAAGAATATTAGAACCTTACCTCTTCTGTGTGATATACTTTTCAGGTAATAAGTTGAACTCTTGAAGCTGGTACTGACAAAGTGCCAACAAACATCTTAAGTCTTGATGATAGTGCTCTTCAATACGGTCATTGGCGTAAGAGTTCAGCATGTCACCGTTGAGGACTCTCAGAGCAGGTAATGTTTTAAGTATAGAATCTCTATTAGAAACAGGGAAGAAGTTACTAATTTCGATAAGGACTGGTGTTTTATATAAGAATAAATTTCACATAACAAGCATAGAATGTTTATCTCAGAAAATGCGGTTGATTTTTCAGAGGAAGGGATAGCTAAAATACTCAAAACTGTAAAACATTGTCATATACAACATTGTCTTGCAATGAATAATAACCTCAAATTGCAAATGAGAGAACCAATGTTAGAAACTTGGGCCAAAATTTGCAAAACAAAAAGGCTGCTCTTATAAAAAATGATGAGAGAAACTTCATCTTATAATGATAATATTTTTGAAAATTGCTCTTTATAATAAAGGCAAAATTTTATTGAGTCTCATTAAAATAGTGTCAGTAGTGTTAAAACAGGATAGAAAAGGTTTTGTTTTGTATGATCAAAGACATCTAAAATTATATTGTCTCTTGGGTTGCTAAAGATTGTAATAATATACCTTTTGAGGCTTGGGATAAAAAACAAATCAATTTATAATGCAGAACGCAAGAACAGGACAGATAGCAAGCGCTGAGGATCAAGCTCAGCCATTAGAAGTACCGTACTAAATCTTTCACAAACAAAGAGTATGTCTGTTTTAATGCACTGGACAGTCACAGAGGAAGACTGGCCTGCTTGGACAAGTGAAGCTTATACATAAAGAAATGAGCTCCTCTTAGAAAACATGAAACCAATGCCATAGAATAGAGAGATAAAACACATTTACGGATAGGAGTCAAATGTTACCAAAGCAAGAGTTCCTCCCAAACTAAATTACAGATTAGGTTGAGTATCAGTCCGAATCTATGAAGGCATTTACCCAATATTAACAGACAAACTCAAATGGAGAGGTGGAAGATACAGGATACCAAACAACTGAAGAAGAAACAAATGTCAGACAGACAAAATCTGATTTCTAGGGAATGACTGGAGATACAGTATGTAAGATAGTATGGATTAGGATTTGGTGGAGAAGAAAAACAAGAACCAACACCAAAACCAAAACCAACACCAACACCAACACTAAAATCAAAACCAACACCAAAACCAAAGCTAACACCAACACCAATGCCAACACCAACACCAACACCAATGCCAACACCAACACCAAAACCAACACCAACGCCAATGCCATCACCAATGCCCACAACATCAAAACCAAAACCAACACCAACACCAAATGAGACAAAAATAGAAACACAGTCTAGTGAATCAAAGCTATGGACATTTACATGAAAAAGTCTCATAGAAAGATTTATGCCTTTAACAAATGTTAAGTCAAAATGCATCATGGACATAACTGTAAAATGAAAATATATAGGAGATAAATGAAAAATGGAAAAAAGAACAGGGTAAAGAAACGAAAAAAAAACTAGAGCTCTGATAATCTTTTAGATCAAACATAAAAAGAAATCATGATCAAGGGAAAAAAACATTGAAAAGTTTAATATAATTAAAATTAAAACTTCTAGTATATGGGAAATAAAAAAAAAACAGGAAAATAAAACCTTAAGGGAGAAGAAAATATTTGAGAAATGTAAATATAATAAAGGATTATTCAAAATATACATATGAAAATCAAAACAAAGAATAAGACTAATTTAAAAATGAACATGACAATGGAACAGATACCTTAATGAGGCAGTTTGAATAGGATTGGTCCCCATAGAATAATATATATGAATGATTAGCCAACAGGGAATAGTACTAATTAAAAGGATTAGAAGGTGTGGTCTTACTGGAGGAAATGTGTCACTGTGAGTGGGCTTTCAGTGTTCAAAAGCTAAAGCCAGGTCCAGTATCTCTACTCCTACTGTCTGTGGATCCAGAGGTAGAACTCTCAGCTACTCTGCCTGCTTGCCACCATGATAAATGCCATGACCATAATGGACTAAATCTGTAAGCCAGCCCCAGTTAAATGCTTTTTCTTATAAGAGTTGTGTGGCCATGCTGTATCTTCCCAGCAATAGAGCACTAAGACACTTACTAAGGAGGTTTTACAGAAGACAACTATGTGTAAAGATGTGCAGCTTCAGATTCATGACAGGTGTGCAAGTTAACATAGTAATGAGCTACCATGACAGTGGACAAAGGCCAAAACACTGATAACAATCAAAGGACAGGAGAGATCCAGAGCAACAGAATTCTCTTACATTTCTGATATTAACCACAATATGTCACAGGCATTTTTAAGTACAGTTTCACAAATCTGTTGAAAAGCTAAATATACTATTCTATAAAATCAAGTAAAAATCCTTAGGATTTATTCAAATGTATTATGAACCGAGGTCGACACTAACCTCTACAATCTATGTGCCGATAGCTACTTTACTCATAACAGCCTATACCTTGGAGCAAGCACTTTGTCCTTCAGGAGGTGGGGAGAAATGAACTTGTACAGAGGGCTGGGGGATTACTGAGGGCCAAAAAGAAGTGAGCCACAAAGCCAAAGCATGAAAAAAACAAAATTCATACTTAAAGAAAGATGCAAATATAATGGTGCTTCTTACTGTTTGGCTCTCATTATATGATCCACATGGAAATGTGAAATTATGGAAGGAGGTTAGAAAGAACACTGTCTATCACAGGTTTGGAGACCAGAGGAGCATGGAGTCTGAAGGAAGTGGAATTCTCAATGTGGATTAACGTGATCATGCACTTGCCAAAACCCACAGGATATGTATTTAGCAGAGTAAATTTGACATGCCTTTGAGTGACAACACGGTGTCACTATAGGCTTGCCCACTGTAACAAACTAACAATCAGGTGCAGGATATATACAGTGTGGAACTTTCTTTACACTTGGTGGCAAGAGAGGACATGGGTCGCTGTACTTAGTGCTGGATTTTGCAGATGGCATAACAAGAATCCATTTTTCAATAAGAGGGAAAAACGTATGGAATAAATAGTTCATAAGTATGTATAATAATAACTTGGAAAAAGATAACTAGTGGATATAAATTAATTAGATGCATGACTCTCTCCTCTAATATTAAAATTTAATTGCAAAATTTTAATTTTACTGGAGAAAAGCTAGCATGAATAAATAAATAAATAAATAAATAAATAAATAAATAAAATTTTTATGCTACCAATTCTACATTCTCAACTGACTTTAAGCATGGAATCCTTATGAAAATTTAGGAAAGGGTAAATCCTCTCCTGAAAATATTCAGGGATCTTTGAGGAAGAGGAGTTGCAAAGACTGTAAGAACCCAACCAGATATAATCCCTGAATGGTTAAGTAGAAAGATTACCACCAGCTGAGTATGTATTAGCATCTGATAGCTGCTGAGAAAGCGGTTTTTGTTTTTGTTTTGTTTTGTTTTGTTTTGTTTTGTTTTGTTTTTTAATGTGTGACTCATTGTAGGTCAGCCATTCTAAGAAGCAGGTCTCATCCTCAAGAGTAGTAGTTGGGCTGCCTACACACACACACACACACACACACACACACACACACACACACACACACAGAGGACAAAAAAGAAGAGGGGAGAGAGGAAGGGAAGGAGGGAGAGAAGGCAGAGTACTAGGAGATAGGTGGTAGGAAGGTGAAGGTGAACGTAGGAGGTATTGAGAGTGAATATAATCAAACTACAGTGTATGAAACTCTCAAAGAATAAAATATTTAAAAGGAAAAAGGAAACTATAAAAATTAGCTAATTCTGATAACTTGTAAATTGTAAATTAAAAACATTAGCCACAAACTTGTAGCATTATCTTATATATCACAAATACCAAGAAGAATTTGTCTAATAAAAATAAAAACTATTATTAACATCTCATTTTACAGAGAGGTTCTAAAAACTATTTTTAACCTCTCATATTACAGCGATTAGTTCACTACTTAGGTCAATACTACAGGAACACTGGGTGGTTAATATGCATCAAACATATAGAAACAACAGCCTTCAATCCAAAATAATTACAAAGTAAAAAGTCATTTTAACTGTGTATACTAATATAAACCTAGAGGAAAATATAAAACTATTTTATCAGATCCAAGATGATGTAAGTGCGTATGATCACACATATTTCATCTAAAGATAAGTGAGCTATCCCTGAATTTCTATGTGAGGCATATTTTGATGTTGTCTTACTCATTTTGACTCACAAAAGTCCCCAAGCAATTCACTTTAATCAGATTAATTTGAAATTCTTTTACATATCAAAATTTGCTTGGATGTTCAAGACAATAACAATATGTTACTTTGAGACATATAATCAAGGTTCAAATAGGGTTTACTGTTTTATTTTAATCATTTTTTTCCTTCCTTAAGTTTTGAAACGAACTGTCTTCAGACCTCTAAAAGGCAACAGTGTCTAGATTGTCCTTAAGTTCACCAGTCTGACACTCGAGCTTACGGGGAATATATGAGAAAGCTGATTAATGTTGGGAATGAAGTATAAGAACACTGTGAAATTCCGAGATTAGTTTTTCCAGCTGGGCTCCTCCTACTCAAGAGCCAAATCAATATTTCATTCAGTGAAAACTTCCTGATGCGTATTCTGCCACTTAACAAGCACCATTAATCATCAGTCAATGAAGCAAATTCTCAGAGGAGATTTCAAATGTTGCCTGTGGATTATGTTTTAAAAGAGATTTTTTTTTCAGTACATCAGTTTTTTTGCATGTTATCACTGGCTTGACATGAAAGTAAGAAATCCATTGGGAAAATCTATAACTAATCCCTTTGTTGGTACCATGGGGTTATATAAAGTTCACCAAAGCAAACTGTATCAAAGTTGAGTTTGTCCTTTCATTAACAAATCCATATTTTATAGTCTTCTTGATTTTAAACCCTCTAGATAAATGAATCTCTTCTGGTAGATAATGAAATGTATATTAGAACAATTGATCTCACTGAAATATGACAGGCTGAGTTTTTAAATAAGGAAGCACACCAGCCGAGTTTTATTTTGTCAGTCCAACTTTCTGGAGAAAATAGCTTAAATGGTAAGTTACAAGATTTAACTGGCTCACAAGGAGTTGACAAAAGATGGTTCCTCTAAAGAAAAGCACCGTTAATATCAAGTGGGTTGACTTGCCACCAAGTACTTGCACCACAGTCAAACTTTCAAGTTTCCATTAATTCACTGATATGTGAGGAAATGTGTAGGCTAATGATATTTTAGAACTGCTTTTACGACACTCAAAGAGAATATAAACTATTTTCAAGTAATTTGAATAATTTTCATAGGAAAGTTTGTATAATATTTTGTCTCAAGAACTGGTAAATATATGATATCATTTTATCAGCATTTGGCAAAATGAAAATCAGATATCCAAGATATTCATGGATTACAGACAGATACCTTACCTCCAGTTTATTTCCTGGAGTACTGGGTTTCCAGTGAGACAAAGCTCACGGAGAGAGTAGCATGCATTGAACCAACACATGACATTTGTCAGATCTACAAAGAAGAAAATTGGTTAAAATGTATTTTTAAAATGTTAAAAGTATAGATGTTTTTAAAATAAAATGTCATAAATTAATCACCATTTTCCTATTACTCCATTAAAATGAAGTAATAGTTAAGATTTTCTATACTTTCGCATCAGAGAGAGAGAATAGATGAGTATAAATTATGTTTCTACCATTTAGCAACTGTGTGAACTTACGCAAATCATTTCTAAACTTCAGCTTTAGGCTGTCTTGATGTGTGAGGACTAGAAGAGATGATGTACTTCATGTTCGACTATGAATGGAACAAAAATTCTGACACCAAACATAAAGTAACAATATTTGTTAAAGCTAAATATAAGCAGAAAGACTCACATAGACCTATTATACTTTTAGAGGAAAAACTTGTAAACAAATCTGGGCTGCTATACAAAGCAATGTGTGTGGATTCATTTCCCACAAAAAAAAAATTAATACTGAGTACAGATGCAAATGTACGTGTTCACGAAAAGATACTGACTTCACATACCCATTTCTCCATCTGACTCTGACAGAAAAGAAACACACAAAGATCTTCCTGGTCTTTCTTTGATCTTAGTAATTTTCTGTCTACAAAAATATTATTGTTCCTCTAGAAGTACAGTAGAATATAGATTCTGTTGTGCTGGATCAAAGTAGAAATGTTATGAAAGAAAATAGAATTTATAGAAAAAAAACAAGGACTGAGAAGAAGGTGCTTAAATATTGAGAATTCATCACATGTCACTGGCAAAATGATGGGTGTCATTCTGGCTGGAAAATACACAAAATAGCCCAGGTCGCCAGTGTCAGAGGAAATGGCTAATAAATCAGACACTAAAACTTATGCAATAGTTTCAGGTATTGGGGCAGAGGGAATAGGAGAGAAGCCCTGAGGGACAGCAGAATAAATAGAAATATGCAACCTTGAGGGGTGAGAAGTGGGCGGACCCTCTATAATTTACCTGGGCGATGAAAGACCCTCGGGACTCAAAGGGAGAGACCTTAAATTAAATGCCCAACAATGGGAAGAGGGAACTCGTAGAGTCCATCTCCAGCAGAAAGACAGGGCATCAAGCAGAGGGATGGGGTTGCCATCCCACAGTCAGAAACTCTGACTCAGAATTGTTCCTGCCTAAAAGAACTGCAGGGACAGAAATGGAGAGGAGATTGAGGGAAATGATATCCAGTGACAAGGCCAAATTGGAATCTATCTCAAGGCCAGGCTCCACGGCCTGAAACTATTACTGATGCTATGGTGTGCTTACAGACAGGAGCCTAGCATGGCTGTTCGCTTGAGAGGCCCAACAAGCAGCCAACTGAGACAGATGCAGATGCTTAACAGCCAACCAATGAGCTGAAGTCAGAGACTTCTGTAGTTGAATTAATGAAAAGGCTGGAAGAGGCTGAGGAGGAGGGCATCAAGAAAAACCAGCAGTCTCAACTAACCAGCACCCTTGAGGTCTCTCAGACACTGAGCCACCAAACAGGCAGTGTACACCAGCTGATATACGGTCCACCTCACTCTGGCATGTATACAGCAGAGGACTGCCTAGTCTGGCCTCACTGAGAGATGTGCCTAACCATTGAGAGATTTATATACATATTTTTTGTATTTTTATTAGATATTTTCTTCATTTATATTTCAAATGCTATCCCCAAAGCTCCCTATACCCTCTCCTCACCCTGCTCCCCAAACCACTCAACCCGCTTCCTGGCCCTGGCATTCCCCTGTACTGGGGCATATGATCTTTGCAAGACCAAGGGCCTCTCCTCCCATTGATGCCGACTAGGCCACCCTCTGCTACATATGCAACTAGAGACACAGCTCTGGGGGTTATTGGTTAGTTCATATTGTTGTTCCTTCTATAGAGTTGCAGACCCCTCTAGCTCTTTGGGTACTTTCTCTAGCTCCCTCATTAGAGGCCCTGTGTTCCATCCAATAAATGACTGTGAGCATCCACTTCTGTATTTACCAGGCACTGGCATAGCCTCACAAGAGAGAACTATATCAGGGTCCTGTCTGCAAAATCTTTCTGGCATATGTAATAGTGTCTGGGTTTGATGGTTTTATATGGGATGGGTCCCAGGGTGGGGCAGTCTCTGGATGGTCCTTCCTTCTGTCTCAGCTCCGAACTTTAGTCTCTAACTCCTTCCATGGGTATTTTGTTCCCCATTCTAAGAAGGAATGAAGTATCCACACTTTGGTCTTCCCTCTTCTTGAGTTTCATGTGTTTTGCAAATTGTATCTTGGGTAGTCTAAGTTTCTGGGTGAATATCTGCTTATCAGTGAGTGCATATCAGCAGAGGACTGCCTGGTCTGGCCTCTGAGAGAAGATGTGACTAACCATTATGAGACTTGCCTGCTTGGTGGTGGGGGTGGGAGAGTAAGGGGTGGGTGGGAACATCTTCTTAGAGACTGGGGAAGAGGAACAGTGTGTGGGAGAGAGGGCAGACCAGGAGAGGGGTTACTACTGAATATAAAAAAAATAAAAGTAAAAAATAAATAATATCTGCATAAATTTTACATTCATGGTACCTAAAATTTCAAACCATCAGTCAAAAGAAAATGTAGACACAAATTGTATACTTTTAGTGAATAGATAACAAATAGATAACATTATCACTAACATGCATAATATTGAAAAAATATGTTATGATTTCATAAAATACTAAGTGAAAAATTTTGAGGGCAATACTATTTGTTTAATATAAGGCAAAATTAGCTTACGGTAGCAAACTCAGATTGTGGCTGCTACGTGGAGGCAGCTGACTGGGAGTGGACTTGGGAAAAACATTTTAGGGCTATCTGTGCAATTCATGATGCTTTAATCCACTTTTAATAGCCAGGAATAAAAGCTGTAGCGATGATCATTTTACTCATCTTTATATGGGCAAGCACATATGTATTCATACCAACCCTTTGCACTATTTGAAGCAGAAACTCGAAATCCTATTATTCAAAATAACAAATAGAATTCCACCCTTACCAGAAAGACAATTGTTGCTGACATCCAGCTTCTCCAAAGAGACAAGATGAAAAAGTGGCACAATTGTGGCTAAGCTAAAAAGAAAATAGAAAAGCCCTTTGAAAAAAATTAACAAGCATATTCTTAACAGAATTCATTTGAAGTACAACCCATTTACCTAATACAATTACATAATTACAAGAAATTATATACAATTATCTATAATTGCATAATACAATGCAGTACAATTAAAACATTGAGTAACAGTATTTATTAAAAATGTAAAAAGCCTAAGAATGTAAGTAATCCTATTATGGAAAAATCGTTGTTCATTTTTAAAGAGAATTTACCATGGAACATTACAATAATGGAAGATTTTGATTCATTTAAAAAAGACATGACCGTGGAATTGCACATTTCAGTCACAAATACCATGGGCTTTGATGTGTATTTACTATTCAATTTAAAACGGGTAACTATTTGGTTATTTTTTTGTTTTATCTTTTTATAAAGCTAGTCATACAGAAAATACATTATTTGTTCTCCCATCTTTAGTTTAATTAAACACATGGTCTAAATCTTTAAGAGACAATCTTTGGGGGTTTACTATAATATTTTAAGTTTTTAGTTTAAATAAAACTGTATCACTTCCTCCATTTCATCACTCTAGAGCATAGTCAATTTTCCATTATTCTTGTTACAATCATACACACACACATGGCTGTGTGTGTGTGTGTGTGTGTGTGTGTGTGTGTGTGTGTAAAGCACAACTGGACACACTGTAGAGATTAATAAATTATGGGGAGCCCAGCTCCAAAGGATACATCTACATCACAGTTATGGAATCTTTGGCTTAGGGAACACCCTGAGAAGGGTTCAGAAAGACTGTAAGAGTCAGAATTCTCTGTGAAGCAGTTTCTCCTGGAAAAACTTGTACTGGCATTATCAAGGGGCATTTTAACATGAAAGGGGGAAATATTTTAGGGTTCTATTTCTAGCCAAAAGTGTAGAGGCAACGAGTGACTACTGGAAGGAGGAAAATGAGCCTCTCCCAGGGTTTAGCTCACTTCTTAGTAGCCCAGTGAAGAGTGTAAACCTTGAAACCATATAGTGCACACAAATAAAAAGAACAAACTCAACATATTGTATGTGTGTGAGTATATACAAATACATATAAATAATAAGTCCAGGAGGAATAAGGAGGAATAACATTATAAAATTTTATATTGATAGAATGGGTTTAACCTTGCCATAAATAATTTAAAATATATATTCTCATAATGTATGCTAAATTGTAATAATGAAACTATTGACACAAAAATTCTTCTATTTATTTTCCATATTATAAAGGTCACTAGAAAAATTTTCATGCAAGAAATATAAAATGATTTTTGACACATAACGTATATAGCATTCTAAATAAAAGCTGTTTTCACAAATTAATTTCATCTTGATTGACATTTCTTTTGGAGACAGATTAATCAGTACTTTGTAGCATTAAAATGCACTACTATAGTTATTTCCAAATTAAAATCACACCAATTTACCTGAATCTTTAATACAAACACTTATTTACCTAAACTCATTATTATAACTGGAAATGTCTTTGCAGTTAACTCTTCCTGTTAACACTGGAACTTTGTAATTGTTCATAACATTCAGATAAAGAAGAGCTGGGTCTAATAATAGTAATAATTTTCTGTTATTTCTGTCTGTGTCTTTCTAGTTCTCTCTCTCTCTCTTTTTCTCTCTCTTCCTCTTCCTCCCTTCCTCCTTCCCTCCCTCTCTCATAAGTATTATTCTAAGGTCAGAGGCCACACACCAGCACTGTGCCTTAAAGCCTCCTGGGGTCTGGCACAGACTCACCCTTGTATTCACCTTGACTCCTTCCTTGTACTACCCTGGTCTGCATTAGTAGAGGGAAAGAAGATACTACTGATGGAACGTAGATGAAATAATGAGGCTAGAAGAAAATGCCTTTCAATGTTGTCACTCCTAAGTACAATCCAACCATTCATTCTAATCCTGTCTAATACTACTTCTTTAATAGAGTCTTATGGGTGACAGGAGTAGAATGAAATAATACTAAGAGAAAATATAAAAAACATTGGCCCTATAAACACTTCTTTGTACAACATAACAGTACAATTGACTTAAATGTCACATGGATGTGACAAGAAGAAAAGCAAGAGAGGATAAACAAATGATAGGCAAGGTGGTGTATGGAAAGGAGGAGGGAGGCAGGGCAAAATTAAAACATTGTGGTTAGATAATTATTGGATTTAAGTCTTAATACTATATTATTTTATGCCTCATCTGGTTGTATGACAATTTTTATTATATGAAATGTTAATTTTTATGTGAGAGTATAAAAGATCATACATTGTTATTTTTGTAACTTTACTACATCTTAATATTAAGTCTTGTCTTTTTACTAAAACTCAATAGCTACTAAACTATTTTACCCTTTATAATATGGTTACTCCAGAATATTTTGTGTACTTCTCAATGCTTTATGGTGAAATATATTTGAAATCATCAAAGGAAAATTATCAATGCAATCTTATAATATAAAAACAATATGGCTTTTTATCTACAAAATCAATTTATATAAATAAGCATCTGCTATCGTCAAATATCTCTGCAATGTTACATTTTATCTTTTCACACAGCAGTTCTTTTAAAAATCATGATTTGTAAATTGCCCTTTTTTGAAATCTAAATCAAGAAAGTGGATAGTCATGATTCTTTATGACTATTTGTTGTGATGGTAGAAATCTGATTATAGATTTCTTTTTCTCAAACATCTATAGGTTTTTTTCCCTTTACTGACATTTCATGAATACTTTTTCCAAGAAAATTCAAACCAGAAAGACAAAGGGACATTAGTGAAAACCTAATACCACTTGACCTTGTCACATTAGCCTTGGGCATTAAACGATATAAATTTCAAAGACGACAAAAAAGCAAAAGATTTGTACATTGAGCACCCAGTGGATAAGTTTCCACTCTGCTCCCACTTAGAGTCTCAGGACAGTTTATATAGCCAGAGTCTTCTAGTTAGAACTGCACTCAGTCAAACTGAAACCAGTCACATGTCTTAATGAAAATTTAAAACAGAACACACGATGAAACAAGCATTCTAAACAATATTCACAAAATAATGTTCTTTATATGTATTCCATTTGCTTGGAAAGAAAGTACGTGAATGTATAATCTCTTCCTTGTGATGAAAATAGTTACCAAAAATACATACATACATATATACATACATACATATCCTAATTACTAATTCCAAAGATGTCTGTATGAATGCATTTTAATATCTGTATCATAAATTCACAGGTTTCTGAAATGGACTCAGACATATTCCCTATCTGGATGACAGCTACACTTTGGTAATTGCAAGTTAGGCAACAGCAACCCATTGACACTTGGGAAGAAGTTAAGGCTCAGACAATGAAAAGAAATGCTCAGTGTCGATTGACTAGAATGTCATAGGTTCAAACCACAAACCTGAACTGCCCTATCCGAATTTTAATATCCCGCATATGGCTCTGCAGACAGTTCATACACAGAACACTGTGACACAGATCATAGGTAAAGAAATAAATCTGCTGAGAAAAAAAGGAGTAAGCCTTGAGTTTGTTTATATATTATGGCATTAGGAAATAATTTCATTTCCTCTTGTGCCTTTAGATCTCCTGCTTTACAAATAACACACACTGACATATGTAAAGCATTTGATAGCATAATATATATTTTAAAATGTGACAGTATTATTAAAAATTCAATGTGGTATGTGTAATAATTATATGTACTATATAATTTTGTTATATTGATTGTAAGTAGTACTTTCATAAGGACATTTTAAAAAAACAATATACACTGTACAATGACTGTATTCCTCACATACCTCCACATTCACATTCCTGCCTGTTCCCTTTGTCAAAGGTAGGCAGGTTTATCTCTATTACCATGCCATATATACATGCATAGTGCTTTTTACAAAATCTAGACATCATGGATGGAAGAAGATTTAATGCGTCTCTTTTTTAGTGTGGATAACATTTTGTGCAGAAAAGCTACAAAGGTTAAAATATCTTTAAGACATTTTTTTCGGGTTATGACACATGCCCCTCATTATGACAGCTCTCAAAATAACAAGACCCAACTGAGTATTCAAATGTTATATCTAAGTAAACAAAATTAGAAATAACAATCATTTGAAGGAATTATTCCAGTGATAATTATCAGACCTAAAATCTGAATTGATCCAGCTGATAATTCTCCTTGCAACAGACTGATAAGTGACTATGCCCAAGAGTGATAAAGCCAAAGTTTATCCTCTGAGCTAATTTTAGCTTTGAGAGATAAGGATTTGATTGTATGTTTAAAGGAGTCAAGGAACTAAAATTCTTTTAAATTTTTCTTAATTGGGATGTTTTCTGGTAGTCTGAGAACTGCTCTGTCCAGAATTATGCTGTGCCCATTTCTGCATGGTTTACTACAGATGTCTGTGACAAAACCGATCCTTTAATTTGGAGATCCTATTTATTGTAAAATGATCCTATGTATTCATGGAGGTCAAATGTACTTATGCAGTTTCCACTGCAGGAGCTTTCTTCAAATCCAAACAATATCCTGTTAAATGCAAGTCAGCTTTCATAATTAGATCTGGTTAAAACAATCTAAAGGGATTTTAAAACGTATATTCAATTTTTAATTCTCAAAGATTGATATATGGGTGTTCAGTCATTTGATATAAACATGTCCAAAATAGGAGTGCTATTTGGCAATGACTGAGAGATAATTTTATATGACTTTAAGCACAAACACATTTGTCCTTTCTCCTTGCCCTGTAAGCCTCATGTAACTCAAAGAATACATTTCTTGTTATAGATAGTCCAACCACCTTCCTCCATATGCCAGTGGTGAGCAAATTAATCATATTACAGTCAACAGGTTTCAACAAAATGTTAAGAGCAGGGAGAAAGAAGGACACACATTGTGATGATAGTTTGACTTTACACACTGATTCTGTCCAAATATACAGATGTTTGGCCATCTCTGATGTGCCTTTGGATTCGGGTACTCATTTCATGTAGTGTTAAGACAATGTAAGGGTTCCATTGTATCCTTCTAGAATTCAAATTTAAACCCATTCTAACAACTACAAAAGACAAGCAAATTGAAAGAAGACTAAAAGCTATTGTTTCATGACTTAATAAATACCACCTGAGAGAAATGAGGCATCCTTCTGAATAAAGTCCCTTACAGTCTCTATTTTTCAAAGACTGAAACTCTATAAACATAAACAAATCTGCCATTAGGTGGTTCTATAAGAACATTTAAGAGAGGGGACCAAAGGAGGAGAATAAACTGATACAATTTTACTAAAAGTCTAGGGTTAGCTTGCCACTTTATATATTGTGTACTGATAAATTTTGTTGAATCCCGATTTCCTAGTTTTTTTAGTTGTTTGTATACATCACACCACAATTTTCAAATAATTATTGTTTGAATCCATTTCTAAAATGATATGCATTCTCACCTGTTTTGTGAAATGCTTAGATACTGTAGTAAAGGCAACCAACAAGAAGAAAGTCCTTCCACACTTGAGATGCTGTTGTCATCCAAATGCAGCTCTCTGAGCAGAACATGATTTCTTAAGGACGGAGGCTACAATTAAATATATTCTGTTACTTGATAACATGTAAAAAATCTTGTAAGCAAATTGCAAAGTATAGATTCTACCAAAGCTTATAATATATACATTCTGGTAAAAATTAAACCATAATTCAGATTATATTATTTTGAGTCTTCCAGTATGGATGAAATGCATCCAGAATAACATTATTTTTGATAATCTTTATAAAAGAAGTTTAAAGACAGAATAAAATTTAATTTCAAAATAGATAATTGTGGTCCAGCTTATAACATACGTAAAAGAATGATATGATACTCTATAACTTAGTATTCTGAGAATCTTAGGTTAAATTAGATTTATAAGACACTAGAAGCCAAGGCAGGGGTGGTGCACGCCTTTAATCCCAACACTTGGCGGGTTTCTGAGTTCAATGCCAGCCTGGTTCCAGGACAGCTAGGTCTACACATAGAAACCCTGTCTCAAAAAACCAAAAAAAGAAAATAAAAAACTATAAGCATTTGGGGGGTTTACTAAATGGTTAAAAAAAATAAAATGATGAAAAAGGGCTTATTAGTGAAAGAAATATTACTTCGAAGAGGACAGTAGAATGTAAAATTACACATATGTAAGGGAAGACTCTGAGGTTGGAGGGTCAGATAAAATTCGTGATGTGTGGAAAAATCATAAGGGAATCTAATAAAAACAAGAAATGCGCTTTTATTGATGATGCCCAGTACAGGGAGATTAAGCTCTCCCAGAGGCTACAGGTTACTTAGTGAAGATGCCAGTTCCAGGAGGCTCCTTTCTTCTTTAGGTTGTTGGTCCCTAAACAGTATAATAAACAGTGACAATTGCCACTCTTCTTGAATGTCCACCAGAACCAGCTGGTCAAGAGCCTACCGATGTAGACTGCAGCTACCTTGGTCACATGGGGTAGAGATATAAAATGAAACTGGGCTGTAGCTTCATTGCTGTGTAGCCTTCATCAACATGTCGCAAAAATGCTATACAGTTTTCTGGGAGGGAACTGTCATCAACCTTCATACTGCTGTGATGCTTGCATGCAGCAATATTCACAAGACTGGTGTATAACTACTGTGTACACAGTAGTTCAGTAGTGGCACATATGTTATTGATGTAAACAACGGCTTACTGATTGAATTTGACACCTGCTCTATAGGAGATAATTACTCTCTGGTTATTGTAAAGCTGGTATAAATACTCATAGATGGGAAGTTCATATGCTCCAATGGGAAAGGCACTGATGTTATAAATGGGAAGTTCATAGGATCTAATGGGGGAAGGAAGTACTGCAGTTATTTTGTTAACTAAACGGGATGTGCTTCTCAAAAGCACTGTCTCAATAACTAAATTTATTATCATATAATATTGCTGCTGTCAGTTTCAGAAAGGCTTAGTCCTATTTTAGTGACTGTAGAGACTCATAACAGATCAAAATAAAGAAAATAAATGAGTGTTGAATGCCCAGCCATAAACGGGAAGAACTTAGAAGGAGCAGAAAGACTGTTGGCACTTGAGTGAATGAGGTGGAACAGTGTGAAACGCTGTCTTCGGGGATGGTCAGACACATAGCAGCTCTGATTACCTGCACAGGGTCTCTTCAAGAGTAGGCATGTCAACACCTACCTAGTCATTAAATGGGAGGTGTCCTGTGAAGCCCTATCATTCTCTGATGATTTCTATGCAGTTAATAGTGGGGCTTACATGCTACTATAAAAAAAACAAAAAACAAAAAACAAACAAACAAACAAAAAAAGTCTAGTTATGTTCCTGTTCACAGACCTAATAAAACCCTCTCTGTGTCTCTCTATACATTCACACACATACAAAGAAAGAAATTATTTAAGAGGGCACCTTGTTCAAAATGAAGATAGCTGGCACTGGAAGCAGACAAAAGATGGCAATGTGTTTTGTAAATACAGAAAAAAAAATATGTTATATACAGGTATGAAAGAATCAGAATAAAATCCATTTGGGGGGTAATTAGTATATGCTACCAAAACCTAAAAAGGAAAAAAAAAAAAAAACAAAAAAAAAAAGTTAACTTGGGATTAGCATACAGTTGGATAATTAAAAAGTAAGAAAAATGTTCAAGGTCAACCTGGTCTATAGAGTGAGTTCCAGGACAGCCAGGGCTACACAGAGAAACCCTGTCTCAAACAAAACAAAACAAAACAAAGCAAAGCAAAGCAAAGCAAAACAAAACAAAACAAGACAAGACAAGACAAAACAAACAAAACAAGACAAAACAAAACAAACAAAACAAAACAGTAAGTAAAATTATCAAAAGCTTTTTGAACGTGTATGGTAGATATTTCTATTAAAGAAAGATCATAGTTACAGAAATCAACGACTTTAAAGAATTTACCTCTCTTAGGTAATTTCCCTGCAGCTTTATTATCTGGAGCAATCCACAATTTCCAATGCCGTCAATGCCAGTAAGATGGTTATGTGAGCAATCCAGGTACACGATGGTGGGTGCTTCACAAAGACCTTTAGTGCTAATTAACTGATTGTGGTCCACAGTTAGTTCTTGAAGATATTTCAAAGATTCTAAACCACCTGGAATATATAAGTTTTCTAGTATCACATGTGTATTATACATTCTATTGATATTGTATTATAATATCATGCAAACCAATAACCAATATTTGGGAAAAATTTTGCATCTATATCCATACCTGTTGGGTATTGTGGTGTTGTTTTGTTTTGTTTTGTTTTTTTTTTTTTGGTTGGTTGGTTGTTTTTTTGTTTTTTGTCATACAGAGTTTCCCTCAGTGTAAAATATTATCTTGAACTTCTACTCTAACCTCCCAAGTGCTGGGACTACAGACATGGGATGTTGTGCCTAGGCTTGTAAATACAGTGTTTAGTTAAATAGTTATATATTAATTGAAAACTGAAAACAAAACTGAAAATAATAGTTGATGCATACATTGGGCAGTGAGAATTTTGAAACAAGAAAACAGGAGAAATTGTTCATCTCAACCAGAATTTTACTTGAACTCAGAGTGGCAAATATATAGACTTTTAACTTTATCCAGTGTTACTCGATACAAGAAAAATGAATGAAATATCACATTACAGAAGTAAATATTTTAACAAAAGAAGCTGAAATGCCACATCAGAGAAAACAAAGAGCAGTTGGTAGGAACAGAGAGGAAAAAGAAAAGGGAGTCATGTGACACACAGGAAACTGTAATGGCACGTGCCTTTAAATTATAAAAAATACTTCTATTTATACTAAATTACATACTGTATATAATGTCAGGCATAGTTACCCAAAGTATGTCAAGAGGAGGCCATTGCTTTGGCAGTGGTAATATCACTTGCATGCTAGAGACCTTAATAGCATTATCAAGATAAGACCTGCAGTACAGTGGAAGGCAGAAAATGGATATAACTACTTGTGGGTTTTTAGTGATGGACAAAGCCTTTAAATAACCCATAGGAAGACCAACAGTGTCAAACTAACATTGTCCCCTGGGAGCTCCCAGACACAGAACCACCAACCAAAGAGCTTACAAAGGCTGGCCTGAGGCCCCTGACACAAGTGTAGCAGAGGGCTGCCTTGTCTGGCCTCAGTGCGAAAGGATGTGCCTAATCCTGCAGAGACCTGATGCACCAGGGTTGGGGGATACAGGGAATGCTGCCATCTCAAAGTCAAAGAGGATAGGGGTAGGGAGCAGAACTCTGTGAGGGGGATTAGGAAGTGGAACAACATTTGGGATGTAAATAAATAAATAAATAACTTGATTGGGTAAATCCACTATGATTAGTTTATCTTTATACAATTTTAAAGTCTTCTGTGTATTAATCATTGCATATGGTGATACATGATGAGCATATTTTCAGTGCATATTGTATGCTGAACATATTTTCTTCCATAATCCCCCCAAAACAAATTTTAAAACATTTTCTTCTCCTTCAGGAATAAAAAGTATTCCTGTCCATTTATTGTGAAGGGGGCACAGGTTTATGAGATGCTAATGTCATCGCTTTTATCAAAAGAAAGGTATTGAAGGTACAAAAAGAAGCCAACATCATCCCGAATCCAGTACAGCACAGAACACAGGTCACTAATAAGTTGGTTCCATCTGATAAGAGGAAACACTGATATTCCAAGATAAAATGCAAGCCTAAACTTTAATTTTTACTTATAAATTTTGCTCCCAGTAAATTCCATGTACATTGGGTATGTATTTGTTATATAGAAAAACAATGCTCATTAAAATATCATTTTAACCCATAAGTACCTGATTAGTATTTTGGTGCTAACCAAAGACCTTCAGGACTCCAAACAGAGGTAAATGATAAACGTTTGAGGGGTGGAATAGCTGACATTCTGAGTGAACACCTCACACTATGTGTAGGATCAAATTTCCATAATTTCCGCTATTGTTGAGCATCTTCAGAGTGCTTAGGAAAATATAAAATCTGCCTTCGGTTAATTCAGACATTTAGAGTTAGAAGTATGTGAACAGTGACCCTCATTTCACCATATCATTTTGTTTAGAACATAAAGCTGACACAGAAAATTTTATAACTTCTAAGGCTTTACTATTGACATTTTAGAGGAATAAGTTCTATTGTCCTCTTTCTTACACTGTCGATACTAATACATAACCAATGACATGAAACTGTGTGTGACAAGTGTTCACTATTTGTTTTAGGGTATCTCACGGTCCCCTATATCGACAAGAAAGTTGATTTGAATGTACCAGATGCAATGACTAAAAGAGAAAACTTTACTGTAGATGAAAAGAGACAGAAAACTTTACTGTAGATGAAAAGAAATATTTAAAAGTTATAAATTTTATCTAATAAACTGGAGCCACTTATGAATTTAATGAATAAAATTTCATGGTCTCAAAAGTATTTAAAGCAATATATATATATATGTATATATATTTATATATATACATATATATATATATATATATATATCAAAAGAGCAGGGTAAAACTGATCTGATCAGAAAAATGCAAATATGGGGATCTTTAAGGAATGGGGAAGGAGATAAAAACCAAAGGATGGAGGAGAGTAAAATAACAATAAAAATTTCTAAAATTTGTAAGGAATCATTCTATTAATTATTCATAAGAAACTATATTACATATAATGCAGCCATGTGTGCGTGTGTATTTGAAAGTTTTTGTATCTAGGCTGACAATGTTCACATTAAGATACATTAACAATCTAATAAAAACCCCAATACCAGCTATGAGAAGGATTCCTCAGAGTTGTTAGTCAGGTGTGTCCAATATACTCCCAAAGCATACAGTATATTGCTATTGCCCTTAGTTGACCATTACAGGTGGAGAGAAAATCTCTATTGCTGAATAACCCATGGATTTCAGATACAGGGTTCAGTGGTTTCTGATCTGGACCTGATCTTAATGGCCTCTCTTTGAAGACTAGCTTTCATGGTCCCAGCTCATGCAATGCAAGCTTCCAAATGAGGTAAGTGACCAACAGTCCTACCCAACTAGACCGCCTATGAGTGGCAATGGCCAGGATGGTACAAAAATCCTTAGGGTGCAGTAGTGACAAACCAACCTTGGTGCTAACCAACAGGTCTCAAAATTGGCCATAAGAGCTGCTCAACAAGAGGTAAATCATATCTGGTTATAAACCTAGCCAACTATGCCTGGCAAGTGAAGTCATGGATCTTGGAGGAGAACTTACAACCACCACCATATCAAACCAGCAAAATCCCTAACTACATTCTAAACATTTGCCCTTGTTTGTATAGGTAAGTTTAGTCCTCACCTAATCAAGGTAACTTCCTGCAACAGGAAGGGACCATTAAAGAAAAGCACAGTCAAAAGGACGTGTGGAGCCTCGTTCCAGTGGATAGTTATATCTAGAAAATATTCCCTAATGTTCTTGGAACATTACACATGAGTTGGAAGACACATTGTAAGAGCCAGAGAATCAAGAAATATTCATTGCAAATCAAACAAAGGAAAGACCACCAGGCATCAACCATACATGAAGATCAATAGACAACTAAAAATGCAGAGTAGGAAAAAATAACACATAGCAAGAAGAGCACACCAATTGGTTTTCAGCCCTGAAAACATACATATGAGTAACATTATTGAGACTGAAAAGGTTGTACTTAGGAATATATATATATATATATATATATATATATATATATATAATTGTACTTAGGAATATATATATATATATATATATAGTAAAACAAGAAATTAAATAAACACAAATCTACAAATATAGAATCTGTTATCTTCAGGAGGAGCATATTTCAAGAAAAACATATTAATAAGTATTCAAAAAAGATGAACATATTAGGATCAAATATGGGATATAAAGAGATGGGAAGAATGATAGTTGATTTCTAATTCGTACCTTTCTTCTTTTTATCTTATAAAAAATTTAAAAGCAAGCAATAAATGAGACTAAAACAAAACATACATGAAGATTACTTTTTGTTAACACAATGTAGATTCACCTCAGAAAAGCCTCAGGAAGGCATCATCCAGACAAGTTGGCCTGTGAAGATGTCTGTGGGCACTATCCTGGCTATATTAACTGCTATGAGAAGATCTGTCCTTTGTGGGTGGCACCATTCCTTAGGCAGGGCATCCTGGACTGTTTAGGTGTGGAGAAAGAACACTGAACACTAGCACACAGGATACAATGCTCTCTACTCCTAGGATGTGGATATAACATGAGTAGCAACTGCTTCAAGTTACCACTGCCCTAACCTCCTTGCAATGATGGAATAATTATGCAGATAAACTATTTCTCTTTTAATGTCTGTTTGTCAGAGTGGGTTTTTTTTTTTTTTTTCTTTTCACTCAGACAGGAAATGGAGCTGAGACAGTACTTCAATGCTTGGAAGAAAATTTTACTTTCCTAGTCAAAATAGCAAATAGTTCTTTTTCCCTATCAAAACCAAAACAAACAGCAACAATAACAACAACAACAACAAAACACTCAAATTCTCTTTCAAAAGATTGAAATATAACCCAATAGAAAGGGATACTAAAGAATTCTTGACATTATTGCATAAAGAAATTCTTTCAAAATCTCTTTTAAAGTCTCCCATCCTGGAAAATATGCTTGGACTTAAGCCAAGTGTGTCTTTCAGGTGATATTACTGATTATACTAATGAGTGTAAAAGGACCTGTCCATCGTGGGTGGCACCATCCTGTAGGCAGAGAATCACGGGCTATTTTAGTATGGAGTCTTTCCTGTTGCCTGAAAGAAATCCTGAAATAAATAGCTAAACTAACGATGTGAAAGTAGCCAGGAAACTTTTGCTAAATACAGTGTTGACGTCTGAGCTATCTTAGGTCTTCAAAGATGATTATGTCCAAGGACTTTTCATCCTACATAGCTCAGATCAGCTTAAGAGTTGTAATTGCAGTGCAAAATTCTCAAGGACTCTAAAAGAAGTAAAGAAATAAGAGCACAGAAGTGGTACTCAGAAAACTTCTCCAAACTATAAAAACTTGCCATAATTTTGCCATAATTTAGGCAAAAACCTACAGTCATAATCTTTTGTTTGTTTGTTTGTTTCATAAGGATTTATTGAACATCTCCCAGGTGCCAGACAATGATACTAAAGAGAATCTTATCCACTGGGTAACCATGACGGCAGATTTTTACAGTACACTAGGGCATTGTGCCTTTCAAAAGGTGATCTAGTGCCATCTAGTGGACTCCAAAGATCAAGGCATATTAGTAAAAACATTTCTACAGGAAAAATGTCTAGAATTTTTACTTTATCCCTCAATAACTTAAATACAACTCTTTGGAAAAAAGGTAACCTTGATATATTTCTTTAACATCTGGCACAATGACTTTGAGCTTTAGGTTCAGGAGTTGTGTTGCAGATGTATGGCATAAATAGATTATAATCTCATAAAAATTAAAATACGGTGATTTTCAAGTCTCAAATCCTGCCTACGTTGTTTGCTAGTACTGTAACTTCAACTGGTTTATCCCAGTATCTGGAATTTGGCTTTTTTAAGTGTGTGTAGGAAGAGGTGAATCATCTGTACGTATTTCATAGTACCGACATGAAATGCAAGTGAAACTGCGCATGACTAAAGTATTTGGACAAAGGCTCCCTCTTTCTGCTACATTAAATTATTTTTCTGTAAATGAAAAATAAAACTTGCTTTTCATAAAATATGGAGTTAACTTTTCAAAAAAGTATAATTTTATGTTTCTGTTGAAGCCATTAAGAACCAACATGAAAATTAAAGAACTATAGATCACTTGATTGTAAATTACCTGTTTTTTACTGGCATTGCCTACTTAAAAAAAAACATTTCAAGAAAACTCAAAAATCTAAAGATTCTCTGTAAGCTAATTTTAGAAACATTAACCATCAGTGACACACTTCTATTCCAAAAGTGTTTCTTCCTCTCACAAGTAGAAAGCAAATGTTTTACCAATTTTAGGCAAAAGAAGACACGAATTGTACAAATCATACAAAACACCCCATTTATCTGCAGGCCAACCAATGTAAACTAAATTATGAATAGAAAATTCCAGAAAAATAAAATACAATTTAAATAATAAAAATAACCCAGTGTCTAGTCTGATAAAAATTAATTCTCGCCGGGCAGTGGTGGTGCATGCCTTTAATCCCAGCACTTGGGAGGCAGAGGCAGGTGCATTTCTGAGTTCGAGATCAGCATGGTCGACAGAGTGAGTTCCACGACAGCCAGGGCTACATAGAACCCTGTCTCACAAAACCAAATTAAAAAAAAAAAAAGAAAATTAATTCTCTAAATATAAGTTGAGCAAAAAAAAAAAAAACATTTGTGCGCTCATGTTGAATATGCACAAATGACTCTAGATCATGTCAAATTCTTCTCCAATGAAAATGCCCTGACAGAGAGTAAGAAATGCACTTTATACTACTATACAGTTTGTAAAAAAGTGCATACTCCAAAATAAAAGGGCTTACCTACTTAATGTCATTTACTAAAATTAGTATGTACTTTGTTCTATAGAACTATTGATACTGCCTCTCAGTTCACAATTAAACATACATTTCAATTTTGGTTGTGAACTATGTATATTCCCATAGACATTTCAGGTAAATATATTTGCATGTCAAATTCAATAAAAATTTAAAAATCAGTTTTGTCACTTGAATTTAACATTATTTTTATTAAAATATCTTTTATTTTGAAATTAATCTAAATATTTCATAGTATCTCCAAATTACTATATTAACTTATTGTAAATTAATTTTTATTTCAAATGAATTGCTGTAAAGAGTTTACTGGTAAAAATCACTATCCTTATCTTTCTTAATTCAAAGAAAATCAGTAAGATAAAGATTAGCTAGAACGAGCAGGTTGCATACAGCAAAGATGGTAGGGGCTTAGCAAAAGCATTGGCAACCAGTTAAATTTGAAACCAAAACTATAAAATAGCATGGTTTTCCTGCCAATTTTACTTCACCTCCTTAAGAAATATTATACAGGCGAATTGTAACTCACTGACTTATAAATACTAATCCATCTTTGTGCTCCTTCGTGAGACTTCTTAAGAACAATAATTCACCCAAATGACAAAAATCTATCTTCCCCTTTAGCTTGACCAGAATTTCTAAGCTGTTCCTAGAGATGAGAAACAGACTCTGCTGGTTGTTAGGAAAGCACTTGCAAATATACAGGCTCCTCACACTCAATAAATACAGCATTCTTGCTACACCCAACAGACAGCAGAGACGTCTTAGCTGTGTTCGCTCTGTACTACAGAGATACCTCAGCCACATCAGTTAAAGCTGTGGCAGTTTTCACATAAATCTTATAGATATCCTGTCCCAGGAAATCCATTACTTACACAAATTCCCACACAGCACTACTGCCAATGAAAATGGAGATTCTACCATTTGTTTTTACAAACAGCTTCTGCTTTTGTTTTTGCTGTTGTTGTTGTTGTTTCATTTTATTTTTACTTCACTCTAGTACTCTAGTGTGTGTCAACATAGTAACACATTATCAAGGCTCTTACCTTAATCAACAACAACAAAAAATCATTTTTTTCCTATATGTATTTACACTAGAATTTCAAAACCATTAATGAAGCAAGAGTTTCAGTACTTCCATTTGGGAAAATTCATGGGTGGCCTCAGAGTATGTGGTAGAAGAACACAGAAACAGAATATGAGAGAATTTTTTTTTTTTGGTTTTGTTTCTTTGCTTCTTTGTTTGCTCTAAGAATATCCATTAAGACAATTAAAAAAAACAAAGATGTTTTTTCTTTCCCAAAATAAAATAGAGGGAATTGGCTGATGGATAGTACTCAAATCTAACTGCCCCTTCCATACAGAAAATTACTGGAGAGAAATACAGGAAAACTTTCCATACTTGACACTTTGAGTTAAAATTGATACAATCGCATAATCCAGTGTGAATACATTTGTGCAGAGAGAGTCTTTGGGAACTGAATGAATGCACTTATTTGGTGGACAAGCTATGACTAATCAAGGTTTCCCTCCAGCAAGAGAACACCCTGCCAAATAAAATGACAGAGCTGAAACCTTTAAAAAAAAAAAACAAGTTGTTTATCATTACAAATGATAATGTTCAATGTAACAGGATAATATTTACAATAAAAATAACACGATCTTTTTTTGAAACGGTAGACATTCAGTGTCAAAACAGAGAGCCAAGGCTATACAAAGCAATATATTGTTATTCCCACATTAATACCTGACATTCAAAACAACCCTCCACTCTAAAAACAACCAAATAGACAGAAAGCTTATATGAAATGACTGACTAGATCTTATAGAAGAAAACTGTCTCACACTGAAAAAATATTCAGCCTCCTTTAATTCATTAAGCGTAACACCAAATAGGAATGACAAGTAGCCACACAATATTCTAGACCTTAGAAATGCAAGTTTTTCTCTGGCTGTGAGAGAATGAGAAGGAAATGAGAAACAAGCATAAGAAACCTTTTCAAAAAGAAATCTAAATCTCAACCTACAGCTCAAGCCGTAGCTACAGAGCCAGTTAAAATATGGATCAGAACCTGCACAAAGGAATATGTGGATATTTAAGTGGATACAATGAGAATAGCTACCTGGAGCCCTTCTCCTTAGGATGCTTCTGTAGGAGTAATTCATCACAGTAATAGAAAAATGAGCCATTCCTCTCTTGGAGGACATTTGGGAACACCCTCATAGAAGCAGGAGGAGGGGCTATGGGATAGGGGGTTTCATGGAGGCGGGAATCTGGGGATAACATTTGAAATGTAAATAAAGAAAATATCCAATAAAAAAAGAAAAGTGATCCAACACATACATGCTTACATTGGCATATAAGAATTGTATATATTACATATATGTATTATATATAATGCATATAATATTTATAAAATGTAAAATATCAGACAAGAGGATTAGAAATTATGCAACATAATTGCAGATACACAGTTCTGGGCATTAAGATGTGAGGTACCAGGAGGCTCAAGAGAAATTAGTAGCCTCAGTGAAAGAGGAAGGGATCAATTCAAGTAATATATTTAGTGACATTCAGCAAGTAAAAGAGAAAATGATTATTTCAAATGCCAAGAAGTGAAGCAAGTAAAGGGTTGGTGAAACCAGGCCAGAGAATTGGGTTTTAAATTCCCCAGTAGAGTTCAATTCACTTCTATAGGAAAGAAACCAAGAAATGAATGTCTTAACTTCAGTGACTACTAACTGCTGCTCATTTAATAAGCATAGGTCTTATTGTTTTAATATATATTAAAATAATGCCATTTTCTCATCTGGATTAAATAGGTATAAAAATAGTAAAATATGCAAATGAGGGATCCTGTTCTACAGTGTGTGTGCTTATGCATGCATGTGTGTGTGTTTATGACATGTGTCTTCACTGGACTGGAACTCTCTTTAGGCCAGATTACTCCAAATTTCTGAGTGTTTTTACCATATTACTACTGAAATGACAAATATGTGCTCCCAAGCATGACTTGTTTTTCATTTCTCATGTGTATATATGTTTGTGCATGTGTGTATGTAGTGTGCATTGTTGTATGCATGTTAAAATACATAGATGCAGGTTAAAACACTGTAGATGTATGCGTGTCTGAAAATATAAGTGCCAGAGTTTACTGATATGTCTAATTTTGTACTGAAGATCTCTTGTCTACTCCTTTGGTCACTGGGATTACAGGTAGCTTTCTGTAAAAGTAACATTCATTCACCAGATGTAAGTGTCATCTTTGGAGGCTTACTGCTAAATAAGCTCACCCTTTCTAGTTCATTCTGAAGTCAGGCTGACTGGTTCAAAATGGCTTCTCTTAGCTTCTTACTGAATTGCTCTGCTTGGAAAAAACTGTCTCTGAATTCCACAAACTGAACTGTACTGACAGTATGAACTGATCAGAACTGCATGAACTCAACCAAACTCAACGGCATTAAATAGAACTCAACTGAAGTGCACTCACTGAAATTACCTCCCCTCCTAACTCAACTCTGTGCTGCTTTCAAGTAGCCTCTCTTTCCTGTCTGTTCTCCTGACAGTTGAGTGTATCCTATCTCTGACTCATCAAATCTTTCTTTGATTTATCACATTGTCTTCTGCTCAATTTGTCATCACTTTCAAATGTGGCTGCTTCCTTCTACAAGCTAACTTAACCTTCATTGTTTGGGATTAAAGGAGTATACAAAGGGCGTTCTATATTCCAGCCATAAGGATTAAAGGTGTGTCATTCCAGCCTGATCATCCAGACCTAAAAGGTCTTTGGATGTCATTCCTTGCTAGAGCAGCCATGTTGCAAGATTAAATTTTTTCTACAGATACCCACACTCGTGCAACATTTAGATGGATTCTGTAATCCAAACTCCTATCATAAAATTTGAATTGCAAGCATTTTTACCCACTAAGTCACTCCCTCATATCTCCCCAGGATTTAATATCTAAGTCCTGGAGATCAACCTAAAGTGCTCACGCTTGCTACTCAACATTTTACCAAACAAAGTATCTTCCTAGTTCTTGGAGAATCTTATTCTAAACAAGAATGGATGAAACAAGGTATACTTATACAAAATAAATGTTTGAATATTAAAATTGCCCTTACTGATTCGAGTGATTTTATTATGTGAGAGTTCAAGGCTTTGGAGATTAGTGCATCCATCAAAACCATGAATAGAAGTCAGCAGATTATTATTAAGAAGAACAACAGAGAGATTTTCCAAATTTTCACAACTGATAGCTTCAATGTGGTTTTCCTAAGCAGAGAAAGAACAAATACATTCATTTTATTTCAATGTCTTAGAAATAAAATAGTTAATCCTTTCAAAATGATTAAGGTTAAGACAATGTCTAAATTGACACATAAGTCTCTAATTTCTAAAATAATCATGGAAATAGCTATACTATCCAGAGGAAAAATTAATTGTTACACAAGAATTTTTTACATTTGCTTAATATTTTTTAAAATATATACAGGACAATAAAACAAAATATTTTGAACAAGCAAAAGACCACATTGAAATACTTGTTAGTCATATATATTGTGTGTGCTCTTAGATGGGAAGGGTTGTGATGGTTAACTGAGCCCCATTGCACCATTATTCCTGAGTACATAAGGGAGGATAACTTTCCATTTTACTTTGCAGCTCTCTAACATGTGGTACATGCTTCCACAATGTACCCGAGAAAGGCCACTGAGTATCAGCTCCTTCACCACAATCTGATCTAGAAATCAAAGTCCATGAGCTAATGGCATAGACTGATGAGATCTTGTGGTCTTTGAGACATGAGCTTATCTTATAAATGTGATCATTAGAAGACAGCAGGCAGTGGATAGTGAAGGACCAGTAGTGTGATAGTTTCCACAGAACCTGGTGACCAAATATTGGCACATATGTGATTCCCTCAAACTTGAACTCTGAGCTCAGCCAATGAAACACTGAGCAGAATGACATAGAGAGATGCTTGGTATGCTATTGTCCATTGGCACATATCTGGTTGAACACTCAGTCTTGAAACCAAAGAGCCTGGAAACCATAAGAACCCCAAGAAAGTCTTACTTCTGAGACCTAGACAAAGTACAAAAAAAAGAAAGGAAGGAAGGAAGGGAGGGAGGGAGGGAGGGAGGGAGGAAGGGAAGGAGGGAGGGAAAGAAAAAAAGCAAAAGAAAGAAAATACTTTTTGGAAATTCTAAACCCAGCTAATATGACAACCATAAAAGAAGCCAAGTCAACACCTAGTTTAATGAAATATTAAAGCAGACCTGACTGCAGAATAACAAGAAATCACATTGTTGCTTTCTATAATACTACCTTAAAGATTGTTGTTTGTTATAGTCACCACACCACTCACAAAACACAGTCATTAGTCTCTGGCTCCAGATGTCAGCAGCTTCTCCTGTCAGCCCCTAGAACCTCAAGACAATCGGGCTTGTGTAAACTGTGTATCAAGTTATTTTACTACATCTTCAAATTATCGTTTTTGAGATATAAGCATGACACCATGTGATGGTTTGTATAGCCTTGGACCAGGGAGTGGTATCATCTGGAGGTATGGCCTTGTTGGAATAGGTGTGACCTTGTTGGAATGGGTGTGTCACTGTGGGTGTGGGTATAAAATCCTCACCCTAGTTGCCTAGAAGTCAGTCTTCCACTAGCAGCCTTTGGATGAAGATGTAGAACTCTCAGCTCTGCCTGCACCATGCCTGCCTGGATACTGCCATGCTCCCACCTTGATGATAATGACTGAACCTCTGAACCTGTAAGCCAGCCCCAATTAAATGTTGTTTTTTATAAGACTTACCTTGGTCATGGTTGTCTGTTCACAGCAGTAAAACCCTAACTAAGACACACCAAAACCATTTAATATTTGTTGTGTGGCAAATGACAGTAAAAGCAACAACTTGCCTGTGCATCGATGTACTTAAGGCGTGTGCAGTGGCTCAGTCCCTGCAAGGAAGTTAATCCACAGCGTCGGAGAGACAGGATCTGAAGATTTGAGCACTCTGCCAGTGTAGAGAGACTACAACCAGGCAAACCCTGAAATGTAATCACTGGAACCTAGAGGTTTCAAGAACACTGCGGTGAGTGACATTGTTGCACACCATAATGCAGATTATATTATCCTTGGAAAGGTTTCCAAAAGTTCACCTAAGTAATCATATTCTTCAAATCCTACCTTTAGTAGGAATTCAGTTTAAATCTAGCTCTCTCAACTCTTTTTCTTGCAACATAGCAACATAAATCAATGCGATCAATCACAATCAATTCTATCTTACAGGTAAAATACATGCAGAAATATGGTAATAACTTATTAACTTTCTCCCTAAGTTTTAGCAATTTTTTGTTGCTTTTTTTAGACTTTAGAATATAACATATCTCATATATATACATATATGTATATACATGTATGTATATATACATATACGTGTGTATACATGTATATATGTGTGTGTATATTATATATATATGTATATATATATATATAAATATAAAATTTAACAGTAGCTTTGCAATCCCTGGATCTCTGACAGGGACATATATTAATGAAGATACACAGACATCATTTGGTCTATATATATATATTTTTTTGCTTAACCAGTATAAGTAATAACATTTCATAAACTTTTGGTAAATAAATTTTCCTATTTCATAATCATCTCAGAGTGTAGCAAGTATTCATTATTGAACACAATTCTTGCAAACAATTACCTTTCAATTCTTTACAGAATGAAAATGTATCACCCACATATGTGACAATGGCAAATGCACTGCTCTCTAAGTTTGATTGCAAACAAATAAATCCTATAATTAGAGAGGTGGCCATGTACTAGAAAATGAAAGCAAATAAACTGAGAATTTAATAACTCAACATTTGACAATTACAGCCAACTATGTAATGACAAAGGTTGACTGGCAGTAAAATACATTATTGGTTTTATTTGATAACATGTCTATTTCAGCCAAAGATAGATGCATAATTGAATTCAGTTTCTTAGGAGGTGGCAAACTCTCCAATCTCTGTTGTCTCACTTCATTACAATTCATAAATGAAGATTATGTTTGTACGTTGTTAGAAGCATCTATCTTTGACTGTATGGGGAGTCTCACAGTATTTGTTCTGTTTTAAATTTAAACATTTAAAAAATATTTGAAATTAAAAATTTGATTGTCTTTCATGCAATATATATGCTATATTATATATTTTAAAAACTGAAAAAAAAACAACAAAAATTGGCTAAAACTTAGGGAGAAATATCAAAACAATTAAACATTTAAAAACTTCTACGATACAGGAATGTATCCTATACCTCCTTCTAAAGTTTTCCAAACATATGTCATCAAAATAAGCATACATATTCATCCTTTGAACCAGGTATGATAGAAATCACGTGTTTAAAGTTGCCCTGTATCTCTCAAATTAAGGTCAATATAGCATGGTAACCATGTGTATCCATCATTGCTTTCTCGGTTTGAAAAATAAGAGAGAATGATTAAATGTTTCCAAAATTAAAAAAATAGGAATTGTCTCAACTCAAAGTAAAACATATATATTCATAGCATTCATTTTTTTGTTTTCCTGTTAAGGACAATATAAAAACATATTTGAAACTTTTGTGTTCTCGTGTTCTTTTTGTTTGAGAATGAACTGTCTCATCTATGGAGCAAAATGATTAATTCATTATCGTTTTAATTATTACTAATTTTCATGTAATCATAATATTTTTGCAAATACTTGACATATGTGTCTATGTGTATAACCTAAGATTGCCATAATACTTTAGAGATTTAATTATCAATTATTCTCAAACACAGGTAAGGAAAAGTATAGTTTTACCCCACAGCAGCTATAGAAGAGTCTTTCAAAGACAGTGCTAGGGGTCAGGATAAGCACAGCTTATGTGAAGCTAAATGACTAGAAAATCAAAGTAGGTCTGTGAGTTGTCACAGACCATATGAAGCTCAAGTAGAAGGAAGAACAAAGTGTGGATGATTCAGTCCTACTTATAAGGGGGAAAAATATAATCACAGAACTTAGAGGGAGAGAGGGACCTGGGAAGCAGAGAGGAGGGGGAGGAAAAGGGGAGAGCAGGGTCAGGTGTGGGAGGAGATGGGGGAGAAGTACAGAGGGCGGAGGTGTGTAGCAGAGGGGAATGGGGGACTAGGGGTAGTCACTAGAAAGTCCCAGATGCCAGGGAAACAAGAGGTTCCCAGGCCTCAACAAAGCCAGAATGCCCAACAAAAGGGAGATAGAACCTGTAGAGACAATATCCAGTGGATAGGCATGGTCCATGATTGAGGGGTGGGGCTACCCACCCATCTCAACATTTTTTTTTCATTTACTTTTTTTTATTACGTATTTTCTTCAATTACATTTCCAATGGTATCCCAAGAGTCCCCCATCCCCTCTACCCCCCACTCCCCTACCCAACCATTCCCACATTTTGTCCCTGGCATTCCCCTGTACTGGGGCATATACAGTTTCCTTGACCAATGGGCCTCTCTTTCCAGTGATGGCCGACTAGGTCATCTTTTGATACATATGCAGCTAGAGTCAATAGCTCTGGGGTACTGGTTAGTTCATAATGTCCACCTCAACATTTTTAAACCAAAATTGTTCTTGTGTAATAAAAATGCAGGGAGAAAGAGTGGAGCAGAAACTAAAGGAAAGGGCATCCAGAGACTGCCCCACCTAGGGATCCACACCATCCACAGACACCAAACCCAGACAGTATTGCTGATACCAAGAAGCACTTGCTAAGAGGAGCCTGGTATAGGTGGGCACTTCACAAGTCTCCTTTTTTTTTTTTTTTTAACAATTTTCTTATATTGATTTTGCTCAAAGATTTCAGCTCAGGGTTTAAATGTTTTTACACAAGCTAGTCTCCTTTCCTCAACTGAAGATCAATACAGATGCTGACACTTGTGGCCAACCATAGGACTGAGCATGGGGACCCCAATGGAAGAGTCAGGGGAAGGCCTGAAGGAGTTGAAGTGGATCGCAACCCCAGAGGAAGAACAACAGTAAGTACATAAGGAGGGATTGTTGTTAGTTTGTTTTTGTTTTTAAGTAATGTTTACTGTTATCATACTGAAAAGCCTGAAACAAACTAAGTGAAAGGCAACTATAAAAAGAATGACTGACTTGAGAAATGGTATCGTCCCAGAAAACCTAGTGAAGAGCCAAGGCAAGAGTCTATGTGGCCGCACAGGTCTGGTAGCCATGTGTGAACCCTGACTAGGAAACAGAGGCCATGTTAGTGAGTAAATTCTACCTCTTGTCCCTTAATATTGTTTTTCTCTGACTAAGATGTCCCCTCTAAACCTCATCACTGGTCAGAAGTGGTGGTGCAGACTTGCCCTCTGAAATACCCAGAGGGTTGAGGGAGGAACATAACACTTTCAGCTTGCCAAGGATATGTTCAGTGAGCTCAAGGCCAGCCTGGGAAATTCCATGAGACCCTCACTCAAAACATTTTTTTTCCTTACAAAAGAACAAGGAATATAGTTCAGCTGTAGGGCTCTTGCAAGCACAGTTAAGTCCCCAGTACACAACAAAAGTAAATCAACAGACTCCACTAATTTACTTTCCTTTCACAGAATACACACGAATCTTATTTATAGCAATTGAAATTTATGGGACATTTCAATGCTTGTGTTCCAGAGGGACAAACACTGCATTTTTCTTTTCAGTGCACCAATAATTATTGGCCAAATATATTAGACAAATGAAAAATTACCAAGTGAATAAAATACTGTATTATTTATCATTGTGTTTATTTGTCTAGGCACCTGTCTATATAAGAAGATGAATATAGTCTGGGGGTGGCTTGCTCCAAGAACACTGGAGTGGCAAAAGTGGGGCCCTGGATATGATCTGAAGCCCAAAACAGGAGGAACACACATGGTAGTACAGGCCTGTATCTTAGCACAAGGAGGTTAAGGCAGGAGTATCATGAGTTTGAGGCCAGTGTGTGTGCTCCATGACACAATCCTGTCATTTTTTTTTAAATAAGGGCAAAAAAATCATGAAGGCATAAAATATCATGAAGTCATTAAGTACATTTTAATTAAAAGGAAACTTAGAAGATATCGGGAGACTTATGAATGACTTATTGTCTGCAGTTCCCCCAGCTACCTCTTGATGTAGGGACTAGTGTCCTCTCTTACAGTTTATCTCCAGAATCATGGTCTCTCACGGGCAACAAGACAGACCCTACTTGTCTTAGAGTAAGGAGCTAGTGACACATCATTGCTAGTTTTCCTTCCTGTTTATCTTGAGGACACAAGAGCCGAAGCTGACCTCCTACTGCACACAAAAGGGCTTTGGTTTAGGTCTCTCCCTGAAACATGTTGGAGCTTCTCTTAACGTTTGGTAGGTGGAACTGGTGTCTGTCTTCTGCCCCAGTCAGTGTCCATGTGTGATGAGTCGCCGGGTGTCTTTACATATTTTGAAGCATTTAAAATAGAATTCTCAAACTCTATGGAAAACCAGTACCAGGTTTCTGATAATCTGAAATTTCTACCCCAATTCTAACTAACAGTAAGTACCTGAAATTTGATTCTCAGCTTCATTGATCTTCATATGTCACCATGTACAATTTACTCCAATAGTTAATCAAATGATAGATGGCAGCCATGCCAGCTCAAACTAAACTTGTTAAAACTGAGATAAAAAAATGTTACTTCTATGCCTCTAAAATAAATTTTATAAAATATATTTGACTTCCAAGCCACAGATAAATAAAAGTTGTAACTTGTTTGAAGCACCATGCCATCAAAAGAACCTTAAACATCAAATTGTGTGTCTTAAGTTTGGTTGATTTTGTGTTTTCCATAGCAGGAAATTAGTAGTTCCTAATGAAAACTATGCCATGTTTCTAGCATCTGTGTGTTGCCACTCTATGGCATATGGTTAAATAGCATTTCCATACAGGAAATCTAGGGTCTTCAATCCTGAAAGCACCTATTTCACTTCAGGAGTAACTTTCATGTGAGCCAGGGTGTGGTCCACAATCTGGAGTGAACTCCTAAAGAGGAAAAGCACTAAATGTTCTTATCTAATTCTTTTTTTTTTTTTTTTTTTTTGGTTTTTTTTTTTTTTTTTTTTTTTTCCATTTTTTTTTATTAGGTATTTAGCTCATTTACATTTCCAATGCTATACCAAAAGTCCCCCTTACCCACCCACCCCCACTCCCCTACCCACCCACTCCCCCCCTTTGGCCCTGGCGTTCCCCTGTACCGGGGCACACAAAGTCTGCGTGTCCAATGGGCCTCTCTTTCCAGTGATGGCCGACTAGGCCATCTTTTGATACATATGCAGCTAGAGTCAAGAGCTCAGGGGTACTGGTTAGTTCATAATGTTGTTCCACCTATAGGGTTGAAGATCCCTTTAGCTCCTTGGGTACTTTCTCTAGCTCCTCCATTGGGAGCCCTGTGATCCATCCATTAGCTGACTGTGAGCATCCACTTCTGTGTTTGCTAGGCCCCGGCATAGTCTCACAAGAGACAGCTACATCTGGGTCCTTTCAGTAAAATCTTGCTAGTGTATGCAATGGTGTCAGCATTTGGAAGCTGATTATGGGGTGGATCCCTGGATATGGCAGTCTCTACATGGTCCATCCTTTCATCTCAGCTCCATACTTTGTTTCTGTAACTCCTTCCATGGGTGTTTTGTTCCCACTTCTAAGGAGGGGCATAGTGTCCACACTTCAGTCTTCATTTTTCTTGAGTTTCATGTGTTTAGGAAATTGTATCTTATATCGTGGGTATCCTAGGTTTTGGGCTAGTATCCACTTATCAGTGAGTACATATTGTGTGAGTTCCTTTGTGATTGTGTTACCTCACTCAGGATGATGCTCTCCAGGTCCATCCATTTGGCTAGGAATTTCATAAATTCATTCTTTTTAATAGCTGAGTAGTACTCCATTGTGTAGATGTACCACATTTTCTGTATCCATTCCTCTGTTGAGGGGCATCTGGGTTCTTTCCAGTTTCTGGCTATTATAAATAAGGCTGCTATGAACATAGTGGAGCATGTGTCCTTCTTACCAGTTGGGGCTTCTTCTGGATATATGCCCAGGAGAGGTATTGCTGGATCCTCCGGTAGTACTATGTCCAATTTTCTGAGGAACCGCCAGACTGATTTCCAGAGTGGTTGTACAAGCCTGCAATCCCACCAACAATGGAGGAGTGTTCCTCTTTCTCCACATCCTCGCCAGCATCTGCTGTCACCTGAATTTTTGATCTTAGCCATTCTCACTGGTGTGAGGTGGAATCTCAGGGTTGTTTTGATTTGCATTTCCCTGATGATTAAGGATGTTGAACATTTTTTCAGGTGCTTCTCTGCCATTCGGTATTCCTCAGGTGAGAATTCTTTGTTCAGTTCTGAGCCCCATTTTTTAAGGGGGTTATTTGATTTTCTGAGGTCCACCTTCTTGAGTTCTTTATATATGTTGGATATTAGTCCCCTATCTGATTTAGGATAGGTAAAGATCCTTTCCCAGTCTGTTGGTGGTCTTTTTGTCTTATAGACAGTGTCTTTTGCCTTGCAGAAACTTTGGAGTTTCATTAGGTCCCATTTGTCAATTCTCGATCTTACAGCACAAGCCATTGCTGTTCTGTTCAGGAATTTTTCCCCTGTGCCCATATCTTCAAGGCTTTTCCCCACTTTCTCCTCTATAAGTTTCAGTGTCTCTGGTTTTATGTGAAGTTCCTTGATCCACTTAGATTTGACCTTAGTACAAGGAGATAAGTATGGATCGATTCGCATTCTTCTACATGATAACAACCAGTTGTGCCAGCACCAATTGTTGAAAATGCTGTCTTTCTTCCACTGGATGGTTTTGGCTCCCTTGTCGAAGATCAAGTGACCATAGGTGTGTGGGTTCATTTCTGGGTCTTCAATTCTATTCCATTGGTCCACTTGTCTGTCTCTATACCAGTACCATGCAGTTTTTATCACAATTGCTCTGTAGTAAAGCTTTAGGTCAGGCATGGTGATTCCACCAGAGGTTCTTTTATCCTTGAGAAGAGTTTTTGCTATCCTCGGTTTTTTGTTATTCCAGATGAATTTGCAGATTGCTCCTTCTAATTCGTTGAAGAATTGAGTTGGAATTTTAATGGGGATTGCATTGAATCTGTAGATTGCTTTTGGCAAGATAGCCATTTTTACAATGTTGGTCCTGCCAATCCATGAGCATGGGAGATCTTTCCATCTTCTGAGATCTTCTTTAATTTCTTTCTTCAGGGACTTGAAGTTTTTATCATACAGATCTTTCACTTCCTTCGTTAGAGTCACGCCGAGATATTTTATATTATTTGTGGCTATTGAGAAGGGTGTTGTTTCCCTAATTTCTTTCTCAGCCTGTTTATTCTTTGTGTAGAGAAAGGCCATTGACTTGTTTGAGTTAATTTTATATCCAGCTACTTCACCGAAGCTGTTTATCAGGTTTAGGAGTTCTCTGTTGGAATTTTTAGGGTCACTTATATATACTATCATATCATCTGCAAAAAGTGATATTTTGACTTCCTCTTTTCCAATTTGTATCCCCTTGATCTCCTTTTGTTGTCGAATTGCTCTGGCTAATACTTCAAGTACTATGTTGAAAAGGTAGGGAGAAAGTGGGCAGCCTTGTCTAGTCCCTGATTTTAGTGGGATTGCTTCCAGCTTCTCTCCATTTACTTTGATGTTGGCTACTGGTTTGCTGTAGATTGCTTTTATCATGTTTAGGTATTGGCCTTGAATTCCTGATCTTTCCAGAACTTTTATCATGAATGGGTGTTGGATCTTGTCAAATGCTTTTTCTGCATCTAACGAGATGATCATGTGGTTTTTGTCTTTGAGTTTGTTTATATAATGGATTACATTGATGGATTTTCGTATATTAAACCATCCCTGCATCCCTGGAATAAAACCTACTTGGTCAGGATGGATGATTTCTTTAATGTGTTCTTGGATTCGGTTAGCGAGAATTTTATTAAGAATTTTTGCATCGATGTTCATAAGAGAAATTGGTCTGAAGTTCTCTATCTTTGTTGGATCTTTCTGTGGTTTAGGTATCAGAGTAATAGTGGCTTCATAAAATGAGTTGGGTAGAATACCTTCTACTTCTATCTTGTGAAAAAGTTTGTGCAGAACTGGAGTTAGATCTTCTTTGAAGGTCTGATAGAACTCTGCACTAAACCCGTCTGGTCCTGGGCTTTTTTTGGCTGGGAGACTATTAATAACTGCTTCTATTTCTTTAGGGGATATGGGACTGTTTAGAAGGTCAACTTGATCCTGATTCAACTTTGGTACCTGGTATCTGTCCAGAAATTTGTCCATTTCGTCCAGGTTTTCCAGTTTTGTTGAGTATAGCCTTTTGTAGAAGGATCTGATTGTGTTTTGGATTTCTTCAGGATCTGTTGTTATGTCTCCCTTTTCATTTCTGATTTTGTTAATTAGGATTTTGTCCCTGTGCCCTTTAGTGAGTCTAGCTAAGGGTTTATCTATCTTGTTGATTTTCTCAAAGAACCAACTCCTCGTTTGGTTAATTCTTTGAATAGTTCTTCTTGTTTCCACTTGGTTGATTTCACCCCTGAGTTTGATTATTTCCTGCCGTCTACTCCTCTTGGGTGAATTTGCTTCCTTTTTTTCTAGAGCTTTTAGATGTGTTGTCAAGCTGCTAGTATGTGCTCTCTCCCGTTTTTTCTTGAAGGCACTCATAGCTATGAGTTTCCCTCTTAGAAATGCTTTCATTGTGTCCCAAAGGTTTGGGTACGTTGTGGCTTCCTTTTCATTAAACTCTAAAAAGTCTTTAATTTCTTTCTTTATTCCTTCCTTGACCAAGGTATCATTGAGAAGAGTGTTGTTCAGTTTCCATGTGAATGTTGGCTTTCTGTTATTTATTTTGTTATTGAAGATCAGCCTTAGTGCATGGTGATCTGATAGGATACATGGGACAATTTCAATATTTTTGAATCTGTTGAGGCCTGATTTGTGACCTATTATGTGGTCAATTTTGGAGAAGGTACCATGAGGTGCTGAGAAGAAGGTATATCCTTTTGTTTTAGGGTAAAATGTTCTGTAGATATCTGTCAGATCCATTTGTTTCATCACTTCTGTTAGTTTCAGTGTGTCCCTGTTTAGTTTCTGTTTCCATGATCTGTCCATTGGTGAAAGTGGTGTGTTGAAGTCTCCCACTATTATTGTGTGAGGCGCAATGTGTGCTTTGAGCTTTACTAAAGTTTCTTTAGTGAATGTGGCTGCTCTTGTATTTGGAGCATAGATATTCAGAATTGAGAGTTCCTCTTGGAGGATTTTACCTTTGATGAGAATGAAGTGTCCCTCCTTGTCTTTTTTGATGACTTTGGGTTGGAAGTCAATCTTATCAGATATTAGGATGGCTACTCCTGCTTGTTTCTTCATACCATTTGCTTGGAAAATTGTTTTCCAGCCTTTCATTCTGAGGTAGTGTCTATCTTTTTCTCTGAGATGAGTTTCCTGTAAGCAGCAAAATGTTGGGTCTTGTTTGTGTAGCCAGTTTGTTAGTCTATGTCTTTTTATTGGCGAGTTGAGACCATTGATGTTAAGAGATATTAAGGAAAAGTAATTGTTGCTTCCTGTTATTTTAGTTGTTAAAGGTGGCATTCTGTTCTTGTGGCTGTCTTCTTTTAGGTTTGTTGAGGGATTACCTTCTTGTTTTTTCTAGGGCGTTGTTCCCGTTCTTGTATTGGTTTTTTTCTGTTATTATCCTTTGAAGGGCTGGATTCGTGGAGAGATAATGCGTGAATTTGGTTTTGTCGTGGAATACTTTGGTTTCTCCCTCTATGATAATTGAGAGTTTGGCTGGGTATAGTAGCCTGGGCTGCAGTTTGTGTTCTCTTAGTGTCTGTATAACATCTGTCCAGGCTCTTCTGGCTTTCATAGTCTCTGGTGAAAAATCTGGTGTAATTCTGATAGGCTTGCCTTTATATGTTACTTGACCTTTTTCCCTTACTGCTTTTAGTATTCTATCTTTATTTAGTGCATTTGATGTTCTGATTATTATGTGTCGGGAGGAATTTCTTTTCTGGTCCAGTCTATTTGGAGTTCTGTAGGCTTCTTGTATGTTCATATGCATCTCATTCTTTAGATTTGGGAAGTTTTCTTCAATAATTTTGTTGAAGATGTTTGCTGGACCTTTGAGTTGAAAATCTTCATTCTCATCCACTCCTATTATCCGTACGTTTGGTCTTCTTATTGTGTCCTGGATTTCCTGGATATTTTGAGTTAGGATCTTTTTGCATTTTCCATTTTCTTTGATTGTTGTGCCGATGTTCTCTATGGAATCTTCTGCACCTGAGATTCTCTCTTCCATCTCTTGTATTCTGTTGCTGATGCTCAAATCTATGGTTCCAGATTTCTTTCCTAGGGTTTCTATCTCTAGTGTTGCCTCGCTTTGAGTTTTCTTTATTGTGTCTACTTCCCTTTTTAGGTCTAGTATGGTTTTGTTCATTTCCATCACCTGTTTGTATGTTTTTTCCTCTTTTTCTGTAAGGACTTCTACCTGTTTGATTGTGTTTTCCTGTTTTTCTTTAAGGACTTGTAACTCTTTAGCAGTGTTCTCCTGTATTTCTTTAAGTGATTTATTAAAGTCCTTCTTGATGTCCTCTACCATCATCATGAGATATGCTTTTAAATCTAGGTCTAGGTTCTCAGGTGTGTTGGGGTTCCCTGGACTGGGCGAAGTGGGTGTGCTGGGTTCTGGTGATGGTGAGTGGTCTTGGTTCCTGTTAGTAAGATTCCTCCGTTTACCTTTCGCCATCTGGTAATCTCTGGAGTTAGTAGTTATAGTTGACTCTGTTTAGAGATTGTTCTTCTGGTGATTCTGTTACCGTCTATCAGCAGACCTGGGAGACAGATTCTCTCCTCTGAGTTTCAGTGCTCAGAGCACTCTCTGCTGGCAAGCTCTCTTACAGGGAAGGTGCGCAGATATCTTGTATTTGGACCTCCTCCTGGCCGAAGAAGAAGGCCCAAAACAGGACCTTTCTCAGACAGTGTGTTGCTTTGGCAGTTCCCAGGTGGTACAGACTCTCACCTAAGCAGACTAAATTCCTAAGTTCCTTGGAGTCCCGGGACCAAGATGGCGACCGCTGCTGCTGTGGCTTAGGTCGCCTCCCCAGCGGGGCGGGCACCTGTCCTCTGGTCCGGAAGGTGGCCGGCTGTCCCCGGCCCACACAGGGTGCTGCCTCAGCCCCTCTGTGCTTCTGCCTGTTCCAGAAGCTGTCAGGTTCTCTGGCGCACCCTCTCACCTGTTCAGACTAATTTCCTAAGTTCGGCGGGTCTCGGACCAAGATGGCGACCGCTGCTGCTGTGGCTTAGGCCGCCTCCCCAGCCGGGCGGGCACCTGTCCTCCGGTCCGGACGGTGGCTGGCTGTCCCCGGCCCACAAAGGGTGCTGCCTCAGCGCCTCTGTGCTTCCGCCTGTTCCAGAAGCTGTCAGGTTCTCTGGCGCACCCTCTCACCTGTTCAGACTAATTTCCTAAGTTCGGCGGGTCCCGGATCAAGATGGCGACCGCTGCTGCTGTGGCTTAGGTCGCCTCCCCAGCAGGGCGGGCACCTGTCCTCCGGTCCGGAAGGTGGCCGGCTGTCCCCGGCCCACACAGGGTGCTGCCTCAGCCCCTCTGTGCTTCTGCCTGTTCCAGAGGCTGTCAGGTTCTCTGGCGCACCCTCTCACCTGTCTCTTATCTAATTCTAATCATAATTTCCAGATGTTCTTACAGGGCATTAAATCAGGGCCTAAGATACCGAAAAAATTCAATCAAAGCTCTTTAGACTGCTAAGATGGATAAGGTCCTGGTAAACTCTACTTGAGAACTTAAATATATTAGCTCTCTAAAAGGAGACAGTATTTCAATACTGTTTCACTAGTAACTCCATTTATTAAGATGCAGAATTCTTATATATAAGACCATTGAAAGATCAAATTACATTATCAGAAGTTCATTTTAATTCAGTCTACAAATAGTATTGCTAAATTATAAATACCTGCTTTAAAGATTTCCAAGGGCCATACTGGAGAATGGCTGATGGATCTAAAGGAGGCATTGTATTTGGTGGGCACTTCACAAGTCTCCTTTTTTTAACAATTTTCTTATGTTGATTTTGCTCAAAGATTTCAGCCCAGGGTTTAAATGTTTTTACCCAAGCTAGTCTCCTTTCCTCAACTGAAGATAAAACTGTTAACTGTGAAACAGAGCAAGTCAGGACACCATCAGCTTCAGCCTTTGTCTGCTGTCCTTTTTCCAGAGCTTCTTGAATTTCAGATTTAGGAGAGTCTTCCACTTCTTCAGTGGCCAAGAGGTTATTAGCACTGTGACTACCAGCTTCTTCACTGGGAGCAAGCTTGCCTGAGGCAGAATCCTGCAGGTCTGCCTCGCCTTCTGTATGCACAGAGGCATCTGCGTTAATGACTGCAGCATCACAGGACAGCACACCTTCTTCTGGGATTTCCTCAATTCTTTCTGATTTTAAATCAGTCTCTTGGTCTTCTTCTAGTGTTACACTTCTTTCTACAGGTTCAGGATTGTCTGGTGTCAGTGATGGTAGGCTTTTCTGCATGGAAATAGGTGAGCTATTATTCTCATCCGATGGCCCACCTTGCTGTGTCATCTCTTTGATTTCTATCTCTTCAGCCAATCCCTCCCGGGTCTCCTCCATGACTCCTTGTGCTTGTTTACTGTCTTCTGCACTCACTTCTTGATTGAATCCAAATAGTTTTTCGGTTTCTTGTCCCACCTTCTCCTCCCTGACATGCTCCACATGTTCCTCTGTCTGAGTATCTGACTCTAGTCCTTGCCACGGGTACTGTTCATTCACACTTTCCTTTAGGTTGGAGTTTTCCAATTCATTTTTTTGGTCTACATTTTCAGCGTTAAATTCTTGGTCAGAAGGTTGTTCTGAACATTGGTTTTTTGATAAGTTTTCATTGATTTTTAATTTTGGTAAACTTTCATTTTTCTCGTTCATTTTTAATTCTACCAAAATTGCCTGGTTTGGTTTTAATTTTATTCCTGTTGATTTCTTCATCGCAAGCTGCTGCACGTGTGTGTTTTCTCTCTTGTTTAATTGCTGAGCGAGGCAAGCATCTTCTTGCTTCTTTGAGTTGCTGTCCACTGACTCTTTGGCTATAGTACCCTTACCCTTTGGCACATGTGCAATAGCTTGCTGCTTGCCATGGCAATCTCCTTTCTTTAAAGCACAGGTAATGATCAGTGGCGAGTGGGCATGTTCCCTCAGTCTTATCACTTCCTTGCTTCGTTGCTCTTCTCTCTCTTGTCTCAGGATGCTCTTTTTCTCTTCGTATTCCCTCTCTCGTCTCCTCCTCTCCTCCAGCATCTTCTTCTTCTTCTCCTCCTCTACCCTCTGCTCCTCTTCAAGTCTCCTCCTCTTTTCTTCCTCCTTCTGTCGTATCTTTGCCTCCTTCTCTTTCAACTCCTGTGCTCTCCTCCTCTTCTTTTCCATTTGCTCTTTTATGATTGGGCTATATTTTCGGTAAGTTACTGATGCTCTATAAGTGGCTTGAATTTTTACAGCTGCATCATACCGCAGTTTGAATAAACGTGCCTTTTCTTTTTCTTGTAGCTCACTTAATCTTGTTCTCTCCTCCTCCATTTTTAAGTGCAAGTTTCTGATATGTTCCTAAAACAGACATAGTTATGAGCATCAGGTAAATCTGTAACTTTGTAAGTGTACTAAATGTACTATAAACCCTAAATGACGGGTGAAAGTGCTCTAGAATTCCCTGAGGAAGACTAGTCACTTGTTTTATAGGAAATTGTTTTTTTTTTTACTACTTAGAAGATTTGGGTCTCACTGGGATGTTGATAATACAGTTAAGTTATGAGCCAATGAGTTAATTATAAAGGAATTATCTGCAGATGAAAAGCACTTAAAGATGAAACAGGGAAACACTTAGGGGGAAACAGGCTTAAATCCAGGTAACAGGGTGGGGGTGGGGGCTCAGTCTTCCTGATACGGATGCTGTAATAGTGGAGCCTCAGGATGACACCCCTTCTGAAGCAGAATGTGAACTAGGACAAGGTATCCTCGGACAGACATCAGCATGGGGGAGCTTTGGCCCAGTCACACATCTTATCCCTTCTAAATCTCATGAGAGGTAGAAAACGCAGAAAAGAAATACTTTCTGTTTTGTTTATATCTAGCCTCTCAGTAAAATGTTTGACACATACTTAAAAATGACTAAATATCTGCGAACCAATACATACTGTGAAAATCTTAAAGCCTCATTAGAATATATGGATTAAACATAAAATTTGTCATCACTAAAATGAATGAGAATACAAGGACATTATATCATTGAATTGTCAAGAGATAATAGAAACAGGGCTGCATTTCATGTTCAAATAAAGTCAAAATTAGAGTAAAAAGTTTCCTAATTTATAAAGATTGAAAAAAAATTTCTATTCAAAAATAATTTTTTCTGGCACATAAGTATACATAGCAGTAAATGTGAAATTAATACAGACACTAGAGAAACCCAGGATATTAACACTGAGGAAGAACAGAGTCATGGAGTCAATTCAATTGCTCTTTCTCTTCTAATTTTTACTTTTGAGGTCAGAGATTAGTCTTACTTTTGATGTTTTGGGCAGTATGTGTTATTCCTATATTCTAATGTTTCCTTACTTCTGTGACTCAAATTTAACTAATTTCACTACCACATTCCAACTGTGATTCTCATTTTACCTATTCTTCCTGAAGATCACTGTCTTTGAATGTTCACTTTTAAATGATATTTTCAAAAACAACCCCCCTTGCCAGACTGTGGTGGCACATACATAGTTTAATCCCAGCATAGGGGAGGAAGAGGCAGGTAGATCTCTGAGGTCAATGCCAGCCTGGTCTACAGAGTGATGTACAGGGCAGCCAGGGCTACACAGAGAAACCCAGACAAATATCTAACAAGACAAACAAAACAAAACAAAACAAAACAAAGTAACAAAACCAAAACCAACAAGCAAAAACGCCCATTGACCTTCATGCTCTTACCTCTCCCTTCTGAGTCACATGGTCTCCCTTTATAAAACATTATTATTATGAAGATTTAGCTATTTTTCAGTGGTTCCTAGGCTATTTTCTACTTTATTTTCTCATCCTCTCCACTCAACACTGTCACTATTTCCTTTTAAACTCTCTTCTGCTTCACTAATGCCCCAGTATATCCAATAAACTGTCACACTCAATCATCAATTTTTAATGTTCACATTAAATGCTCATAAAACATACACTTAACATTTTATAATAAATTATAATTTTCACTTATATGTTATCTGTATAGCTATTTAGTTAGTGGAAAAGATTTATGGTTATTTTTATAGACCTATCTTTTCAAACATTTAGATGGCATGTCATTTATAATTATGCATTTTCCTCTTTTTACTTAATGAAATTTTGTTTACATGTCTAGTGATCTCTGCATATATAGGTGCATATATATATATATATATATATATATATATATATGAAACTAACCTAGATTATTTCCATACCATATAGGAAATATTATCTTAAAATGGTCATTATTTTTAAAAAACATAATAGTTTAGTTCAATTAGAGAATAACAATAAACATATAACATATACCTCATGCTGTCTGTATTTTTCTTTCCATATTTTCTCTTCTTTATGGAGTTCATCATTCATTTTGTCTTGGTCTTGCTGAATATAAAATAACATCAGAATATTATTATATTCAAATATCAAATGACATATTCAATATTTCAAATTCATTCAATACATTTATAAACAATGATTAAATATGACAATCCCCCAGAGTCTTCCCTTATTAGTAATGAAAACCCAAGATACCTAAAATACTCCTGGATGATTTAGAAAAATAAAATAAGGAAGAAAACCAACCTAACAAATAAAAATACCATATGGCTGAAGGTATCACTGTGCACAGTCTCATATTGTACTACAAGCTACAGAGATATAGCAACAACAACAATAACAAAACCCTTATGTTACTTACACAAAAGTAGACATGTTGATCAATGGGATAAAATTGAAGACCTAGACATAAATGTACGTACCAATGGACATCTGATTTTTTTTTTTAAAGAAGCCAGAAATACATTCTGGAAAAAGAACGCATTTTTAACAAATAGTACTCAACAAACTGGATGGCTGTATGTAGAAGAATGCAAATAGATCCAGACTTATCATCCTGCAAAAATTTTACTCCAAATCAATCAAATATATCTACCTGACGTCAAATATATTTAATCTGAAGAAGAGAAAGTGAACTTAATGGCACAGGAAGAGACTTTCTGAACAGAAACACATTGAGAACAATTAACAAATGGCGCCTCATAAAACTATAAAGCAAAAGACACTGTCATTCAAACAAAAGAGCAGGGTAGAGATGAGAAAAGATTTTTAACAACCACTCATCTGATAGAATGCAAACATTTAAAATATGTGTAAAGAACGCAGAAAAAAAAAAAACTCCATCAAGCAATGGGGTACAGATCTAGAGAGAGAGAATGCTGAAAAGAGGAAACTAAACTGGCTGAGTAGCTTAAGAAATGTTTATCATCCACAGTCATCAGGAAACTGCAAATCAAAACTACTTTGAGATTTCACTTTAACAACAGTCAGAATAGCCAGATCAAATAAAACATACGACATCCCATGCTGGCAAGAATATGGAGTATTAAGAAGAGTCATCTGTTGCTGGTGGGACTACAAACTTGTGCACCGCTATGGAAATCAGTGTGGTGAGTTCTCAGGAAGCAGGGAGTCTAACAACCTCAAGAGCCAGCTATACCACTTTTGGGCACATACCTCAGGGACACTTAATCCTTCCCTATACATAATAGTCAGAATAGATGGCTGCCAATGGTTGAATGGATAATGACTTTGTGGTATGTTCACAAAATGGAACATTAATTGCCTGTTAAAAATGAAATCATGAAATCCACAGGCAAATGGATAGAGCTAAATAAAATCATTCTGAGTGAGATAATAACCCAGAACCAGAAAGACATAAGGTAAGCATTCACTTCTATGGGGATACTAGCTGCCAAATCTTTAATAAGCTTGCTACAATGTGTAGAAAAATATAGTCTAGGTATAGAGTAAGGGACTAGGGGGAAGGGAAAGCTTCCTGGGACAAGGAGATAGAATAGATACAAATGTATTTATTGGGTTGGTGACTCTGATGGAGGCTCTAACGCCAGAGGAAGAGACAGTAAGGGAGGAAATATGGAGAGAGAAATGTAAAATTAAGGCCATTTGAGGGGTGGTATGGTAACTTCATGGAGTAGAAGACTCCATATATACATATGTGTGTATGTATAAATGACATATACATGTACATATTTGAATGTCATCAAAATTAAATCACCAAACCATGGGAGAGACTGAGTCCCAACTGAAAAGTTATAATCAACAAATGAAGCCTACTGTTCCAGGAATAAACGACCTAATTGTGAATCTCCAAACAACCCAGGCTATTGCTAAGGTTGTTAGTGACTCTTTGGGAAGACAGTAAATTATATATTCTGAATTCATTATAAGAATTTTGAATAGTCTAATGCAAAAGCTTCCAAACAACAAAGCATAATAAAGAGTCTCTTTTGGAATACATTAGATCTACAAAGGACTAATTTTCTTGTATCAGAATTTTGTGAAGCAAATCACTCTCAGTTTCAAAAATTAAGTTACAGGGCTGGAGAGATGGCTCTGTGGTTAAGACCACTGACTGTTCTTCCAAAGGTCTTGAGTTCAATTCCCAGCAACCACATGGTGGCTCACAACCACCTGTAATAGTATCCGAAGCCATCTTCTGGTGTGTCTAAGGACAGCTACAGTGTATTCACATAAATAAAAAAAAATAAACCCTAAACAATAAACAAACAAACAAACAAACAAATAAATAAATAAAGATTAAGTTACAACCATGGACAACAGAGACCAGAGACTGGTATCATTAAAACATGCACCTGAGGTTTTATTTTAAATCTTCCAGTGGTAACTAAAAGAGACAACTAGCTTATTAGAATTTAATAATTACTATTGTCTAAAACTTAAAGCACCACTATTCAAGTTGATGACACCTTTTCGTATAAGCTAGTGAACACTGCTCTAATTAGCTACAAGTAGAACATTAAAAAATGAATTCTAAATAATACACAGACCAACCTTACTTAGTGAAAAACAAAATTTGATCTTGCCTTTATATAGGCATGCAATTGAACTCCCAAATTCCATGAGTTTACCATTAACATGTTAGTATGATTTGACCATACAAACCTCAATTTTGACACAGCTAACAAATAGAAATACAAATGGAATAATATACAGTGAAAAATCTTAGCTTTAAAGGCAGGGCCGAGAATGTCACCTAAATTACTCAACCACTTTAACTTAATATATCTTAGATAATGTGGCATATGTCAGATAATAAAGAGCGTACATTATATAATCAAAGGAACTATCTTTTTCTGTGACTCAAAAGGCATAAAAAGTAGTAGGATATTTTGCAAATTTCAAATTATGTAGGATACTCCTTGAAATTCCATAAGCCCTAGTGGCCTCCAGGATCAAGAGTTCACATCTGAAGTTCTGATGGAGTTCATGCAAACTAATCCAGACACTGAAGACTTACTCCATGAGCAGATACTTCCCTCATCAAGAGTCATTAAAAACCACAGAGTGATCTCCATTTATCCTACAGACATCAGTGCCTTCCCCAGAGTGGCTATGCTTTTAGCGCGAGGTGAGAAAGAACGAACCTTCTGAAGATCCTCTAAGTGTTTCTTTTCAACTTCAAACTGTCTCATCCAGCACTGTCTCTTCTCGTCTTCCTCTTGAAAGGTCCGCTTTTCTCTTTCATTCTGAGCTTCCAGAGTTTCTTTATCCTTTTCTTCTAGTTCTTGTTGTTTGTCCTGCCAAGCTTCAAAAGATTTTCTACATCTTTCTTCTACTTCAAAGTATCCGAAACTCAAATCAGCCTCATCTGCATTCGTTCAGAGAAACAAGCGTGGTGCTCTTGAGATCAATCCTATCACACTCATCAATTATGCCATATAAACATCATGTAAAAGCATATAACCCCAGCATTGAAAATGTTGACATTTTCAAAAGTAAACTGATGTCAACTTAGCAGATATGCAATCTTATCTGACTACATGTAAAAATTCTATGACTGTCAATAAAGAAAGCAAATAACTTTCCTGAAAATAGTCACTAAAATTTAAAATAATATTGTGTGTTTGGGTGTGTCTGTGCATTTGGAGCTAATAGCAATGATATTATGATAGCAATGATAGCAATACTCCCAAACCATGCATATAGGAGATCTTTTCAACTTGTGGTGTGTTCTTCAGTTCCTTTCGTCAGTGATTTTTCTTAGTATTTATTTTGTTTTTTTTAATTTTATACATGAGTACTTAAATTTTTCCTTGGACACTATGCTGGCTGGTTTTATATCCACTTCACAGAAACTAAACTTAGAGGAGGAAACCTCAGTTGAGGAAATTCCACCTTAAGATAAAGCTGTAGTTCCTCCCCCTGTCGGTCAGTTTTTAAAATAGTGATTGATTTGGAAGGACCTAGCTCATTGTTAGTGGGTTCCCCCTGAGCTGGTGGGCATGGGTTTTTTAAGAAAGCTGGCTGAGTGTCCCAAGACAGAAGAATGGATGCAGAAAATGTGGATACTACTCATTTATTAAGAACGAGGATACCCTGACTTTTGCAGACAAATGGATGGAAATATCATCCTGAGTGAGGTAACTCAGACCCAAAAGGACATGCATGGTATGTACTCACTAATAAGTGGATATTAGCCAAAAATAAAAAAAAATTAAAAATTAAAAAAAAAAACCATACAGAATACCCAAGATACAGTCCACAGAATTCAAAAGGCCCAACAAGCTGAAGTACCCAAGTGAGGATGCCTCAGTCCCACTTGGGAGAGAGAAGAAAGTAATCACAAGTGTGAAAAGAGGGAGGGAGGGACTTGGGAGAGAATGTGGACAGGGTAGGGAGACAGTGGGAGGTAGAAGGTAAACTGATCTGGTATTGGGTGAAGGAAAAGGACTGAAACCCTGAGGCCCAGCAGAAAGAATGTAAACAGGCAGCCTCAGGAAATGGGAGGTTGAGGGGACCTTCCAGAATGCACCAGAGACCTGGGAGGTGAGAGACTCCCAGGACTCAAAGGAAGGGACCTTTAATGGCATTTATAGAGTCTACCTCCAGCAGAAAGACAGACCATCAAGTGAGGGATGGGGTTGCAATCCCACAGTCACACCTCTGACGGTAATTGTTCATGTCTGAAAGAATTACAAGGATGGAAAAGAAATCCCAGCAACAGGCCCAAAGTTGGATCCAGTTCAAGGGGAGGTTCCAAGGCCTGACTCTATTACTGAGGCTATAGGGATTTCACAAAAAGGGACCTAGCATGACTGCACTCAGGAAGACCCAACAAGCAACTGAAAGAATCAGATGCAGTTATTTTCATCCAAACAATGGACAGAAGCGGCTGACCCCTGTTGTTGAATTAGGGAAGGCTGAAAGGAGCTGAGGAGAAGGGTGATCCTGTAGGAGGACCAGCAGCAGTCTCAATTAATCTAGACCCTGGAGATCTCTCAAACCCTGGACCACCAAAAACACAGGATACACCAGCTAATATGAGGCCCCAACACACATACAGTAAAGGACTGCCAAGTCTGTGTTCATTCAGAGATGAAGCAACTAACCCTCAAAAGACACTGGAGGCCCCAGGGAGTTTAGAGGTCAGGTTGGTTGCGGGGTGGGGGCAACCATGTGGGGACGGGGTGGGGTGGGAAGGAGGTGTGGGAGGTGGAGCAGTCAGAGGGTGGATGGGGTGGTAAATGGAATATGGAGTGTAAAAAATAAATTAAAAATAAGTATTTAAAAAAATAGTCATAAACATGTATTGAACCATCTCTGCCTCCTGGGAATGAAGCCAACAAGATGTTGAGTGAATTTTAAAAACTAACTAAAAATATTCCTGTCATTTCCATCCCTACCCTTCTCCCCTCCACCTTACCCCTTGTCTTTTCTATGTATTCTGGAATTCATCTTTTTTTGTATTTTAGTAAGAAATAATAACTTTCAGTTTTAAAATTTTATAGCTGTATATTTACAAGTATCCATAAAAATTTTCAACACACTTCAATACATCGTGTAAAAAAAAGTTTAAGCATATAATTGGGAATATTGCCCACCTGGTAAAATATATTCATCCATGGGTGTGTCAGGAGTAATAATCTCACGAACGGAAACACACCTGGCAGAAGGAGCTAGACTTCTCATAAATTCTTCCTTTTCTATTACAGATAATATCTTAGAGGTTAAAAGAATATCTTCATTATTTTATTATTGAAGAAAGCCAGAATAGGGTAAAACTATAATTTTACTAATGTCTAAATATACATACTGAGAATATGATTTACTTTAAACCTTTCAAAATACTAATATTTTCTTTATAAAAATATTTATCCTCTTAAGCTTTTACAAATGAAATCATTACTAATTTATAATAGTCAGTGAATATGCTTAATTATCCCTTCAAAATGTCCCTTGCCCCTGATGGTTTTCTATCTTTATTTTCTTCTCTTGTCTGTCTTTATTATGTCTACTGATTGTTCATGTACACGGGTTATAAATATACTCAGTATAATACAAAGAAAACTATCACCTACTTAAACCTGAATCGTCCATATTGTTTTGACTAATAGTATTATATAATTATGTTTCCACTGTAGTTAAAAATATACAGGATGTCTTCAATGATGCAACAAAATTCAAAATTAGTATTTCAAATCTGCATGTTAACAAAAAAAGACTACAAAGCATACAAAATATTTTTCAAGTTATTTTCAAACTCTTGCAAAGTCTCAACAGAGCTAGATAGAATAGATACTGAATTTCATCGAATGAAAATGAATCTACGTAGAAAATCTTTAAAAGACATTTTTCAAAATACACTTTCAAGGTTTCAACCTATAAAATGCGACGTTTTACATTGATTTCCCTAGGAATTTTTCTCCTGTGCTATTTTCCGAATGTAATACATAACCTTCTGCTCTGGAAGATTCTCTGCAGTGAAGTATCTTCTTTCATAAGAAATACAATAAACATTATAACACATTCACTGCTTTGCTTCAAAAATGATAAATGCAGCATCATTCTATTGTTCTGTGTATGTATTCCCAAATACATATGGATCAAACCATTTTTAAGAACAGAAATTTGTGTAGTTTTATATAATATGACAGAGCACACTATGAAACAAAAAAATGATTTGCTTAAAATAATCAAACTGCAGGCAATAAACTAACATCCTATGTAATAGAAAATGACAAATTCCTAGCTGCAATAGGAGCCCTTCCATTCAGATGCTAAATCATACCTTCATTAATTGCTCAGCATTTGCTTTAGATTCCGGCAATGACCCAGTCCTCAAATGCATGTGACTGTCAGTCACTGTGCCATGGTTACAACCTAGAGAAAGCATGAGGGGACTATAATTTCAAATATTAGCGCACTTGTCAAAATCTCAAACCTTTTTATTACTCTTTCATCTTAATTTCTATCAACATACTTGATCAGTAACATTAACTCCAAGAAATAGAAAGTACTTTTTTAAAGTTGTAAAAAAAAATTATCAGTATTTGGAAAATAAAAGCAAACTTCTAAAAATACTCACTGTCTTGCTATCACTTTTCATAGTCTAGACAGTTTTGGGTTTTATGTATATAGGATCAGAGCTGTTTGATAATATAATATTGTATAACTCAATTTCAGAAGACATGAACAAACCTCTACTAACTCCAGGAAGAAATCTGAACACAAAATAAAAACTACCAAAGTCGAACTTAGTGAACCAACAGGGCAAAAAAGTGTGTATATTCTTACATGTAAGGTGTTTCTTACAGGAACAGGATTGGTCCAGACAGCTCCATTAGCACAGTTCACCCCAGCATCAGCAATAGCTTAAGAAAGCTGGAACCCTGGGTCTTAGTACACGATTTGCAAAGACTCTAAATTTTGGAGAGCATCCCTTGAAAGCCATTCAGTTGGTCTCAACTTCTTGAAAGCAGCTCAGCTGGTCTCTGCCTCTTGACAGGTAAGATGGACTGAGTCTTTTCTAGGGAGTTATGCTAATTTAAGTCTCTTCTTTTCCAGCAGGTGTTTGTCTGAGAATGTCTCTAGGCAGTTGTTACTGTTTATCTAAGCCTGGGAGTGAGGGGCCTAGCTTTTAGAATGTCTAAAGCTTTGGGTATGGTTATTTCCTGAGTCCTGAGGAGCCTCCATTTATATTAATATCCTCACTTGAGCTTCCTGTAGGATGGAAGCTTTCACTTTCCTTTCGAACACCCGAAGTTGTGAGATTCCCTTCAAAATGGAGTGTTTTCTTTCAAGGAAATTGCATACACATATAGCATACACTGACAACTTGATAAGAGAGAGAAATATATGTAGTCTCAATTTGATCTGTCAGGAACTGACATTAGAATTCTAAACTATGTAAGAAAAATATTTTACTAGAAATATTAATTTAAAAGATTAAAATTACCACAATGAATGATACTAATTCTATGAGATTTAATCAAATTTTATTTCCTTTTTATGATCAGTTCAAATGTAATTATATACCTTTTATTTAGTGTGTTAAATTTTTGTCAGTGCTTTCTAATAGTAAAACACCTTAACAGAGGACCTGTCAACTCTTCCCAGTTACTTTACCAAATATGATATTTTTCTTCTTCAATATTTATTTAAAATCTTTCTGGAATGCATTATAGTGCAAAACTGAAAGAAAATAATATAATTATCCACACTCTTTTCCAACTAACTTTCTGTGAGTGAGTTAAATCAAATTTTATTATCAGAAAGCTGTTATATATAAGGGGAAGCAAGTGATATTTCCATTTTTGACCCAGGTTATGATAGAGGAAGTGTGAATCATAAGTAATACTCTACAAAAAAATCTAATATAGTACTTGTATGTGTATATGTATGTGTGTGTCTGTGTACATGTGGGATGTGTGTATGTGTGTATGTGTGTGTTGTCTGAGTATGTACATTGAGTGTGTGTCTGTGTTTATGTGTGTATGTGTATATTCTGTGTGTATGTACATGGGTATGTATATTGGGTAAGGGTATATGTTACATGTGTGATGTGTGTGTGTGTGTGTGTATACATGGTATGTGTGTATGTATATTGTGTATGTATGTACATGGGATATGTATATACGTGGTATGTGTATGATGTATGTTTGGTATGTGTGTGGTATCTGTCATGTGTGTATGTACATGGAGAGTGTGGGTTGTGTGTGGGTGTATATGTGTATATGTGTGTATATGTATGGTGTGTATTTGTATAGTGTATGTATATGTGTAAGAGTATGTGTATATATGTGTACATATGTGGTGTTTGTGTATATGTGTATGTGGGTATGTGTGCATATGTTTGTGTGTGTGTGTGCCTGTGTGTGAGTGTCTGCATACTGACACTGACTCTGTGTTTTCTAATTATAGTGGACAACAATATCTACACAGTACTATTCTGGAAAAGGCAGAGTTAACCTTCGGTTTTCATCCTACAGTCTGTTTCTGCAGTCTTTGTAATAATTATGCGTCTGATTGTGGCAACTGGCCCTCAAAGATTGTTATTCAAAAGAACAACTCGCTTTCATTTATACCTTTCTTATAATCACTGAAGATATCAGTATCTTCTACGTCTTGAAGAATGAGTTCTTCAGCAGTTTTACTCTTGTTCTTTATGACGTTGATATAATGAAGAACTGACTCTGGCAATTCAAGCAAATCCTAAAATTTTGAGTAATAAAAATATGAGACAATTACCAATGGTCATATGTCAAGTATTGCAGTCTTTATTTCATACCAAAAATTTCAACAAACTGTGTAAATAGGTAAAAGTGCCCATATAAAAGGTCTATTTCAAAGAAACATAGTTGCTTGTTTTCATGCAGTTATGTGTTCTTAGAAAATTCTAAGAAAATAAGTGAAAAAATTAACTAGTTATAATTTGCATCTTCATTAGAGGTTCTATGTTTCTGATGACATCCTTAAGTTCTTGATATTTTGTTTCTATATTACAAATATTTATTGTCAAATAAAGACTAAACTTTTTATAAAATATAATATTAACTAATATCTTATGCAATTATTTAAAATGTAATGATCAAATACAGTTGAATTTATGGGACATTATAGAACATTGCAGAGAAATTTTAATCCAGCAACATGGCTCCTTTGATTGGGACATAGAAATGCCCTTAGTACACACCTTTAATCCCAAAAAATGAAGGTAAAGTTGGTTGGTAGAAGGAAACAGCAGTGTTTGGAAGTAATTTCTAATTGAGCAACAGACAAAGTGACGAATCAGAAAGATTTGACAAAATGAGTGGAGATAAAATTTGCCCAGCTCTCAAGAGAACAGACAGAGAAGAGAGGCTACTTAAGAGAGCAGTGCAGCCCAGGCTGGCCTCGAACTCATGATCCTCCTGCTTCTACCTCCTTCAGCAAATCCTACTGGGCAGTTGCTCAGAAAAGTGGACATAGTACTACTGGAGGACCCAGTAATACCTCTCTTGGGCATATACCCAGAAGATGTTCCAACTTGTAAGAAGGACACATGCTCCACTATGTTCATAGCAGCCTTATTTATAATAGCCAGAAGCTGGAAAGAACCCAGATGTCCCTCAACAGAGGAATGGATACAGAAAATATGGTACATTTACACAATGGAGTACTACTCAGCTATTAAAAAGAATGAATTTATGAAATTCTTAGGCAAATGGATGGACCTGGAGGATATCATCCTGAGTGAGGTAACCCAGTCACAAAAGAACACACATGATATGCACTCATTGACAAGTAAATATTAGCGCAGAAGCTCAGAATACCCAAAATACAATTCACAAATCACATGAAGCTCAAGAAGAAGGAAGACCAAAGTGTGGATACTTTGATCTTTTTTAGAAGGGGGAACAAAATGATCATCCAGAGACTGTCCCAACTGGGGATCCATCCCATATACAATCACCAAACCCAAACACTATTGTGGAGGCCAACAAGTGCTTGCTGACTGGAGCCTGATATAGCTGTCTCCGGAGAGGCTCTGCCAGTGCCTGACAAATACAGAAGTGGGTGCTCAGAGCCATCCATGGGACTGAGCACTGGATACTCAATGAAGGAGCTAGAGAAAGGACCCAAGCAGTTGAGGGGGTTTGCAGCCCCATAGGACTAACAGCAATATGAACTAACCAGTAGCTCCAGAGCTCCCAGGGACTAAATCATCCACCAAAGAGTACACATGATGGAACTCATGGCTCCAGCTGCATATTTAGCAAATATGCAAAGGATGGCCTAGTCAGACATCAATGGGAGAAGAGGCCCTTCACTAGGCCTATTGGTCCTGTGAAAGATGTATGCCCCAGTGTAGGGGAATACCTGGGCCAGAAAGGGAAATGGGTGGGTTGGTGAGGTGGGAGAGGGGATAGGGGTAGGGGATTTCCGGAGGGGAAACCAGGAAAGGAGATAACATTTGAAATGTAAATAGAGAAAATATCCAAAAAAATCAAAAAAAGAAGGAAAAAACAAACAAACAAATAAATAAATAAAACAAACCTTGTTTGTTATTAGTTAGAAATTTTGAATGTGAAGGGAAATAAACATGTATATATGTAGTCTGGAAAAAAAAAAACAAAAAACAAGAGAGAGCAGTGCAGGGAGGGGGTAGGGGAGGAGGCAGTTTTACTGGAAAATTTTATAGAGACAGGTTCAAGAGTGAACAGCCCAGACATAGGTGAGGACAGAAAGAGCCAACGAGTGAGGAGGAGCCAGAAGATTAGAAAACATTACCAAATTTAGTTTGAGGCCAAACAGAGCAATTCAGAGTCAGAGAAGGAAGCCAGATTAAATCAGTCAGATTGGAAAGGAGTTTGTGCCAAAACAGCTGAGTTGAATTAGCCCGTCAGAGCTCAAAGTGTAAGCTTATTTGCAGGAAGTCTCAGAGGCTGAAAACATTCTAGGCCTAGATTAGATTGTACTGAGTTTAGAAGCTTCCAGAACTATGCCTATGTTAGCAGACAGAGGCAGTATACCACCAGATGACAACTTAGATGAGGCAAATAAAAATTACTTCTACAAAACTTCTAACAACAGAGCCTACATAAATTTTTAAATTTTCTAAATACCTAAGTAGAATTATATGGATATGTTACATGTATAATTTAAGTTCATTCCTATGGAAATAAAACCTACTGTTAGACAATATAATGCAAAATTTACTATTAATAAAATATTTCAAACATTTAAATATGTTTTAATAACAATCCTAGAACTATTAATACATGAATAAAAAACCATCAAGGAACATAAACCACAGAATGATTGACACATACAGATACTCCTGATACAGAAAAGATGACAGGATTAGTAACAGAGGACTAAGCAAAGCTTTCTGTTATATTGGGTTTCCACTAGTTAAGAAAATAGCCTTTGTTTCTATTATAATTAATGAAATATATTATTATCTTTAACAATTAGCAGCACCCAGTACATACCTTTTCCTTACCAAACCAAACAAAACCTATGACATAAAATTAAACTTATCTTAACAAAAGAATTCACTCTCTTCTTTTGCTCTCTGTACTTTACTGTGATTGCTACTTCCTGGCTAAGAAGTGTTTTTAATACAAATGGCCAGTAAGACTGAGAAACAAAATTAACTAAAAGTCAGAAAAATAAGATCCAAATTAACAGTTCTGTCAGAGACAAAAACAGAGCGGAAACTGAGAAAAAGCTAAAGAATCATAATGACATAATTTAAAAGGTGAACTCGACCAAACTGGAAACTCGAAAAGGAGTGAGTAATTTTCTTGAAATACGCCACTTACCAAATAAATGAAGATCAGATAATCAAATTAAAGAGACATAGAGATCCTACTGAAATAGAAGCAGTAACTAAAAATCTGCTAACAACAATAAAAAGCTCAGAGCCTGATGGCTTTATATAGAATTTTACCAGATTTTGAAAGAAGAGTTAATGGCAATACTTTTCAAATTATTCCACAAAAAAAAAAAAAAAAGAAACAGAAGAGGCACTGTCCAGTTCATTCTATGAGGTCACAGTTACCTGATACCCAATCCACAGAAAGATACACTAAACAGATTAGAGATCATTTTCCCTTATGAACATAGATGCAGAAATTCTTAATAAAATACTTACTTATAAACCAAACTCAAAATATATCACAAGGATAATTCACAATGGTCAAGTCGGCTTCACCCCAGAGAGGCAGGAATGGTTTAACATATGTAAATCAACAAATATAATCTACCATATATACAAACTGATAGACCAAAAAAAAAAAAAAATACATGATCTTCTCCTTAGATGCAGAAAAGGCCTTCAACAAAATCCAACACCTCTTCATTTAAAAGTTCTGGAGAGTTTAGGGATACAGAAAGCAAACCTCAACATAACAGAACTGATGTACAAGTTCACAGCCAACATATACCCAAATGGAGAGAAACTCAGCATTGCCACTAAGATCAGAAATGAGACAAGGTTGTTCACTCTCTCCATACCTAATACACTACTTGAAATCTTATATAGAGAAATAAGAAAACAATTACAAATGGTCATAAGGGATTATTTTTGAACAATTATACTTCAACATGCTTGGTAATCTAGAAGAAATAGATAAATCTCCAGAGACACAAATATTGCTAAAGTAAAATCTCAGCAACTAGGATGCCTGGAGCTAGGGGTGTGGTCCACTTATTAGGAGTGCCTGTCTGGCGTGAATGATGAAAGCCTGCATTCAGTCCTTAACACTGTGTGAAACGGAGGGTACTGAGTGCTATAATCCCAGAACTCTGGAGGTGGAGGCAGGAAGTCAAAGGCTTGATAGCAAGGCTGAAGAAAACACCCGCATAACTCACAGAATATGGAGAACTCAGACTGATGCCTACCTATAGTCTACACATCTATGAACAAGTGTTCATAGTACAAGGTACTCTCCACATTATCCCAAAAGAAAGGGAACCACCAACACAGACAGAAATGGTTTGATACATAATGATGAGCTGCCTACAAGATATCCTAGTGTAGTAGTGGCATAAAGCTTATGGAAGTAACCAACCAGCATCTGATAGGTTTAAAGTCCAATCCATGAGACAGGACTCATTCCCAATTCATTGATCAGCCAAAAACTGGAGATCGGGACCTAGGGGACATACTACCCTTTCTGCTAAGATTATTTCTAATTATACTCTGTTATACTAATGATCAGTGCCCTTTTTACTATATATTTTCTTTATTTACATTTCAAATGTTATTCCCTTTCCTGGTTTCCCCTCCAAATAGCTCCTATCCCATCTCCCTTCCCCCTGCTCACCAACCCATCCACTGCCACTTCCCTGTCCTGGCATTCCCCTACACTGGGGTATCAAGCCTTCTCAGGAATAAGGGCCTCTCCTCCCACTGATAACAGATTAGGCCATCTTCTGCTACATATGCAGCTGGAGCCATGGGTCCTTCCATGTGTACTCTTTGATTGGTGGTTTCATCTCTGGGAGCTCTCAGGGTACTGATTGGTTCACATTGTTGTTCCTCCTATGGGGCTGCAAATCCCTTCAACTCCTTGGATCCTTTCTCTAGCTCTTTCATTGGGAACCCTGTGCTCAGTCCAATGGTTGGCTGAAAGCATTCACCTCTGTATTTGTCAGGCATGATGAGTGTCTTTTCTAGCCACCATCAAAGAGGCATCCTCCTGCAGTAGATGAGAACAAATACAGAGACCTACAACACACCCCCCCCCAAAAAAAAATCCAACTAGTGAGACACTTTGGAACACTCAGTTCTAACTGGATGTCTTCATGAAATCTCTCCCATTCAGGACTCAGGAAACCCCATGGAAAGATTGTGAGAACAAGAGTGAATGGAGCACACCATGTAAAGAAGACCTTCTAAATACAGCAAGGACTAAACACATAAGAACTCAGAGGCTGGTCCAGTGCACAGGGCCTGCATTGTTCTGTACCAGGTAGGCTCTCAGCACTGAAAGCAGAAGTGGGCACAGGCCTCAGCCCTAACCCAGAAGCTAACTCTAATTCATAACTACTCCACAAAGATAAATGAGTCCTCTCCAATTCAGCCTCAGTGGGGAATAGAAACCACTATTAAGGGCAGGGCTCAGGGCTGGAGGTAGGTAGAAATTCAGTGGCTACTTCAGAGGATCTTTGTCATATGGAGTTTTGTTGGGACATTTTTAACTTTACACGATCCTTTGCATAAACTGTTTTATAGTTTCTATGGGATTCCTGTGTATGTGAACATGTGTGTTTGTGTGTGTGTGTGCGCGCACACATCTGCATATGTTTTCTATGCTTTTTCTTTGCTACTTGTTCTTTTGTTTGTTTGTTTGTTTTTTCCATTTTTTATTAGGTATTTAGCTCATTTACATTTAGCTATTATATTATATTAGCTATACCAAAAGTCCCCCATATCCACCCACCCCCACTCCCCTGCCCACCCACTCCCCCTTTTTGGCCCTGGTGTTCCCCTGTATTGGGGCATATAAAGTTTCTTTTGTTTGTTTTTATCTTACTTAATTTTACTAGTATTATTTTGATGTCTCTGTTTTCTTTTTTTTTTTACGTATTTTCTTCAATTACATTTCCACTGCTATTCCAAAAGTCCCCCCCCCACTCCCCTACCCACCCATTCCCATTTTTTGGCCCTGGCATTCCCCTGTACTGGGGCATATAACGTTTGCCTGACCAATGGGCCTCTCTTTCCAGTGATGGCCGACTAGGTCATCTTATGTCTCTGTTTTCTAAGGAGAGAAAGAAAGGGAGTGCATTTGACAGGGAGCTGAAGTACAGAGGATTTTGGGGGAGTCGGGGGAAGGGAAACTATAATCAGAATGCGGTACATCAAAAATAATCTACTTTGAATAAAAGTAAAACAAAACAAAACAAAACAAAACAAAAGGCTTAAAAGTAAAACCCTCCTTTCTTGGCTCCAGGTTCTTTGCAGATATGAGAACAGAAAGAATTTAAGAGCCAGAGGCTTCTCTACAAGTTAAGAGTGTTTTACAGACACATCGGGAGGTTGCACTGTGAACGCACTGTAATTGAAACAGTATGCACAAAGTCTGTGCCAGCTCAATTTAGACGAGATACCAACATGAAGAGGAGAGGGGCCATGGAGTCTCTCCCCTAGCTAAAGAGCTATTGGGACTCGATAGCCACTAGGAGAGGGGAACTCATTTTTCTTTAAGAGTGTGACCCTTGTTAGGTGGACCACACTCTAGCCAGTGGAAGGCCACACACCTGAGAGTATATGGGTAGCACAGATGGTTCATTTGTGTTTTTTATATAAATGAGTGGGCAGGGGAGGGGAGATGGATCTTGGAAGAAGAGTGGAGGGTAAAATAAATATGATCAAAATACGTTGTATGAATTTCTCAATGAAAAACGAAAAGCTATGGAGAAACACTTACAGTGTCACTACTGTCACTCTGTGTGTCTGACACTGAATCATTTTCAACCTCATCATTTTCCAAGGAAGAGATGCTGATTTTATCCAATTCAGCTTCGATTTCTTCTCTGAGCTTTGCCTCGCTGTCGTCACTGTCCTCCATAGCTCTTAATGACAAAAAGTAGAACTTAAAAGCAAAGAATCCAATCCATCTCTTAAAAACATGGGTTCAAATTTGTCACATGACCCACTATGTATATAGACATTTAACTTAACAAATGTTTATGGCACCATTTTAGGCTAGCATTATGATTTTTAAAAATTGCTTTGCCTGTCTACTCATTCGATTTTAAAAACATTTGACTATGAGATGATCGAAACTACTCTTTCATTTCTTTTCCAGAAGAAAAAAATCGTATAGAATTGGCAGGCTTATCTTCCACAAGGTAGTATTGTCCTTGTAAGTTCAGTCCATTTTTAAAAATTGAACAGTTTGAGTATATAGAAATTAAAATGCACCCAAGAGAAAAACCCAAATCTATTTCTGAGAGGGATCTATGTCTACTTTGTATTCATTGAGTGGAAATTCTAGTAATTCTGACTTAGGCACATGCTCTTGCTAACATAGCACACAGTGACAGATAATGGTTGACCACTCGAATCTGAAATGTACTGTGCTTAAAGTCCTTACTACTTGAAATGGATTTAGATCTCGCATTAACGTGTCTCTACATCCTCAACATCACCTTCGTCACTACCACAATGATCTTCAAGAGACTCAGGACTGTGGTAGGCCAAGTATTAAAGGATACATACATAATTAATGACCTTCTGAAGAAGTTAAATGACTGCTGATCATATACTCACTATTTACAGGAGAACACTGATGTTTAAAATGGCTATTTAAGGAGGCCAGAGAGATGGCTCTGTAGTTAACTGCCCTGACTGCTCTTCCAGAGGTCCTGAGTTCAATTCCCAGCAACCACATGGTGGCTCACAACCATCTGCAATGGGATTCGATGCCCTCTTCTGGTGTGTCTGAAGACAGCTATAGTGTACTCACATATATAAAATAAATAAAGCTTAAAAAACAAACAAACAAAAAAACCCTCACAAACAAAATACATGAAATGGCTTTTTAAGCATCTAAAGCCAATAAGTTAATGTATAAGGGGGACAGAACCTTAACTCAGAGCTGCTGTGTCCAAAGTCAGCGATCCTCTCACCACTAAATTGCTTTCCAGTCCTCTAGCTCATGTGAGCTTCTCCCAGACTATGCACTGTGCCTCGCATTCCCAGCAGTTCTGAGCTCTCACACAAGCTGGAGTAGGCTTTTGGTGATCCAGCTGTCTTTCAGTCATTTCTGTTCCTAAAAATAGCTCATTAACGGTATTCATTTACGGAACTCCAATAAAACTGATTGGTTCACCGAGTTGGATTTGGTTGGCACCCTTATTTTGGTCTGCCATGGATGGACCACCTGCAGTGAGTAGTTTTTTGTTCACATCTCTCCAGGAATAGTGACACACAAGGGAACCACCTGCTTCATACCGTATAAGCACTCTTCTTGTTCTCTAAATCAGACTTGCCACCTACTAAATTATGCCCCACTCAGTATTCCTTTCCTATATAGACTCACCTTACATGTTACCTCATCGGAGTCCTCTCCACACCAAACTGAACTAGTATCTAATAAGCTAAGAGGGTAAAACAAAAACCTGTACTTTCCTCTCCTCTAGCTATGGACATCAGATTTCTTCCTTTCCCACAAGCGATTTCCTGGCCACTTTCTGTGTTGCCTGGGACATGAACACCTAAAGTTTACACCTAGACGCATATGTAAATGTTCGGAAAACAACTTTCTCCTTAGGCTCCTGGTGTCAGGAAGCTTCCTTAGACTACTTCACGCTGGTAGTGAATCACCGAGCTCGCTAATTATCTAAAAGTAGGAAAAGAGTAGGGCTCTCCTAGTCAGCCAGGGAACAGGGAAATGCACCCGTAAAGTAAGAACAACAAAATCATTACATACGGGTAAAGGGGTCGGAGGTGGATGGGAAGAAGAGAACGGACAGTTGAGGTGGGGTGCAGTCAGAGGAGCATGACTGGCTTCTCTTTTGACAGAGCTCGGAGAATCGTTAAAGGAAGGGGCTGGAGTCCCGCGTACTGCGCAGTCCCAGGTCCTTCCAGGAGTCCAGCCTGCAGTGGCCGCTCAGTGACCTGGCGACTGGACTGGGCGCATCCCGATAATCACAGCAGACCCACTCACAGACACCCTCCTCACTCACCAACGCTATCTGGACTTCCTGCAAGACAGCGCCCACAGACGCTCAACAAACCGTAGCCATGGCAACAGCCAATCTGCAGACTGTGGAGCAGCCCTTCCTTACCGGTGCCCTAGCAGGACAAACAACTTTGATTCTACTTTGGAATTAGAATTGCATTTCGGGACCTGGAGGAGGAAATCTTTTTTTTTTTTTTTCTCGAGGTTGCTATTAATACTTATATAGTTTGGTGAATTATTTAATGACGATATGCCTTTTTGTTATAATGATTCAAGTAGAGGTGATTTTGTTTTTGAGCAAAGAACATTTGTCTACTGGATATGTATATAGACACTATATCTTTTACAAAACCTGTGTTTCAAAAGTGATTTTTGACGCAGAGATGTGGAGAAAACGCCAATGAATAGCTTGCTTTCCATGAGAATAGTTTTTTCAAGAATTAAATAATTTCTAGTTATGAATTAATGCCTATCAAAAATTTTAATCCTAGCCTAGTATGATGTAGCAAATTTGAAAACTTATTTCCTATATAATAATATAAAGATTATACAATATTGACAGAAACTACTCAATACAAATCCTGAAGTTCTATGGGTTCAATTTTTAAAACTGTGTCAAAGTGTTTCTTGCAGAGCAACTATATACATTCATAAAATGTATTACTTTAATAAATGATGGTTTACTACAGTCAACCCGTGTCATTCCTGCTGTTTGGCTGTCTAGCAGAAATCTAGACTGGCTGACCCACTCCTCTGGTGGGCTCAAGTTTTCTGCTTTCTTGAGTCTAGATTGTCAAGTAGAAGTGTATATGCAATATGCACTGTGACCCTTGCGGCTAGGGCTGATGGGCCACTGTGTAGCCTGCTGGGTGGTCAGTGCACCTGTGGGGGCAGCGGGAGACTTGCTTCTCTCCCATGGCTGGCAGGGAAACGCCCATCCCAGAGGCCCCTCCCGCAGGTTGTGACTGGAACACAGCAGGCTGCCTTCTTCAGTTAAGTTCAGTCTTTGAAACTGACAATCTTTAAAATGTGAATACTATAACAATATGTTTTCTTGGATTGTTGTCTTTAAAAGGATTTTTGTGAAGCAATTGATTTATCAAAGGAAAAAAATTAAAACCAGAAACACGCCTTGTGGAAATAGATAGATAGATAGATAGATAGATAGATAGATAGATAGATAGATAATGGTTTTATAGTTTGAAGCTTTCAGCAAGGCATTATATTCTAAAAGGAAATATTTTTTTTTTTTCCATTTTTTATTAGGTATTTAGCTCATTTACATTTCCAATGCTATACCAAAAGTCCCCCTTACCCACCCACCCCCACCCCCCTACCCACCCACTCCCCCCCTTTGGCCCTGGTGTTCCCCTGTACCGGGGCACACAAAGTCTGCGTGTCCAATGGGCCTCTCTTTCCAGTGATGGCCGACTAGGCCATCTTTTGATACATATGCAGCTAGAGTCAAGAGCTCAGGGGTACTGGTTAGTTCATAATGTTGTTCCACCTATAGGGTTGAAGATCCCTTTAGCTCCTTGGGTACTTTCTCTAGCTCCTCCATTGGGAGCCCTGTGATCCATCCATTAGCTGACTGTGAGCATCCACTTCTGTGTTTGCTAGGCCCCGGCATAGTCTCACAAGAGACAGCTACATCTGGGTCCTTTCGATAAAATCTTGCTAGTATATGCAATGGTGTCAGCGTTTGGATGCTGATTATGGGGTGGATCCCTGGATATGGCAGTCTCTACATGGTCCATCCTTTCATCTCAGCTCCAAACTTTGTTTCTGTAACTCCTTCCATGGGTGTTTTGTTCCCACTTCTAAGGAGGGGCATAGTGTCCACACTTCAGTCTTCATTTTTCTTGAGTTTCATGTGTTTAGGAAATTGTATCTTATATCGTGGGTATCCTAGGTTTTGGGCTAGTATCCACTTATCAGTGAGTACATATTGTGTGAGTTCCTTTGTGATTGTGTTACCTCACTCAGGATGATGCTCTCCAGGTCCATCCATTTGGCTAGGAATTTCATAAATTCATTCTTTTTAATAGCTGAGTAGTACTCCATTGTGTAGATGTACCACATTTTCTGTATCCATTCCTCTGTTGAGGGGCATCTGGGTTCTTTCCAGTTTCTGGCTATTATAAATAAGGCTGCTATGAACATAGTGGAGCATGTGTCCTTCTTACCAGTTGGGGCTTCTTCTGGATATATGCCCAGGAGAGGTATTGCTGGATCCTCCGGTAGTACTATGTCCAATTTTCTGAGGAACCGCCAGACTGATTTCCAGAGTGGTTGTACAAGCCTGCAATTCCACCAACAATGGAGGAGTGTTCCTCTTTCTCCACATCCTCGCCAGCATCTGCTGTCACCTGAATTTTTGATCTTAGCCATTCTCACTGGTGTGAGGTGGAATCTCAGGGTTGTTTTGATTTGCATTTCCCTGATGATTAAGGATGTTGAACATTTTTTCAGGTGCTTCTCTGCCATTCGGTATTCCTCAGGTGAGAATTCTTTGTTCAGTTCTGAGCCCCATTTTTTAAGGGGGTTATTTGATTTTCTGAGGTCCACCTTCTTGAGTTCTTTATATATGTTGGATATTAGTCCCCTATCTGATTTAGGATAGGTAAAGATCCTTTCCCAGTCTGTTGGTGGTCTTTTTGTCTTATAGACAGTGTCTTTTGCCTTGCAGAAACTTTGGAGTTTCATTAGGTCCCATTTGTCAATTCTCGATCTTACAGCACAAGCCATTGCTGTTCTGTTCAGGAATTTTTCCCCTGTGCCCATATCTTCAAGGCTTTTCCCCACTTTCTCCTCTATAAGTTTCAGTGTCTCTGGTTTTATGTGAAGTTCCTTGATCCACTTAGATTTGACCTTAGTACAAGGAGATAAGTATGGATCGATTCGCATTCTTCTACATGATAACAACCAGTTGTGCCAGCACCAATTGTTGAAAATGCTGTCTTTCTTCCACTGGATGGTTTTGGCTCCCTTGTCGAAGATCAAGTGACCATAGGTGTGTGGGTTCATTTCTGGGTCTTCAATTCTATTCCATTGGTCCACTTGTCTGTCTCTATACCAGTACCATGCAGTTTTTATCACAATTGCTCTGTAGTAAAGCTTTAGGTCAGGCATGGTGATTCCACCAGAGGTTCTTTTATCCTTGAGAAGAGTTTTTGCTATCCTCGGTTTTTTGTTATTCCAGATGAATTTGCAAATTGCTCCTTCTAATTCGTTGAAGAATTGAGTTGGAATTTTAATGGGGATTGCATTGAATCTGTAGATTGCTTTTGGCAAGATAGCCATTTTTACAATGTTGGTCCTGCCAATCCATGAGCATGGGAGATCTTTCCATCTTCTGAGATCTTCTTTAATTTCTTTCTTCAGGGACTTGAAGTTTTTATCATACAGATCTTTCACTTCCTTCGTTAGAGTCACGCCGAGATATTTTATATTATTTGTGGCTATTGAGAAGGGTGTTGTTTCCCTAATTTCTTTCTCAGCCTGTTTATTCTTTGTGTAGAGAAAGGCCATTGACTTGTTTGAGTTAATTTTATATCCAGCTACTTCACCGAAGCTGTTTATCAGGTTTAGGAGTTCTCTGTTGGAATTTTTAGGGTCACTTATATATACTATCATATCATCTGCAAAAAGTGATATTTTGACTTCCTCTTTTCCAATTTGTATCCCCTTGATCTCCTTTTGTTGTCGAATTGCTCTGGCTAATACTTCAAGTACTATGTTGAAAAGGTAGGGAGAAAGTGGGCAGCCTTGTCTAGTCCCTGATTTTAGTGGGATTGCTTCCAGCTTCTCTCCATTTACTTTGATGTTGGCTACTGGTTTGCTGTAGATTGCTTTTATCATGTTTAGGTATTGGCCTTGAATTCCTGATCTTTCCAGAACTTTTATCATGAATGGGTGTTGGATCTTGTCAAATGCTTTTTCTGCATCTAACGAGATGATCATGTGGTTTTTGTCTTTGAGTTTGTTTATATAATGGATTACATTGATGGATTTTCGTATATTAAACCATCCCTGCATCCCTGGAATAAAACCTACTTGGTCAGGATGGATGATTGCTTTAATGTGTTCTTGGATTCGGTTAGCGAGAATTTTATTAAGGATTTTTGCATCGATGTTCATAAGAGAAATTGGTCTGAAGTTCTCTATCTTTGTTGGATCTTTCTGTGGTTTAGGTATCAGAGTAATAGTGGCTTCATAAAATGAGTTGGGTAGAATACCTTCTACTTCTATCTTGTGAAAAAGTTTGTGCAGAACTGGAGTTAGATCTTCTTTGAAGGTCTGATAGAACTCTGCACTAAACCCGTCTGGTCCTGGGCTTTTTTTGGCTGGGAGACTATTAATAACTGCTTCTATTTCTTTAGGGGATATGGGACTGTTTAGAAGGTCAACTTGATCCTGATTCAACTTTGGTACCTGGTATCTGTCCAGAAATTTGTCCATTTCGTCCAGGTTTTCCAGTTTTGTTGAGTATAGCCTTTTGTAGAAGGATCTGATGGTGTTTTGGATTTCTTCAGGATCTGTTGTTATGTCTCCCTAAAAGGAAATATTAAACACAACAGTAAAACCAATTTTTAAGCAATATCCGAAAGTGAACATTTCATGACATCTCTGAAAGAAAACAAACAGGGTAAGGGGGACTTTTGGTATAGCATTGGAAATGTAAATGAGCTAAATACCTAATAAAAAATGGGAAAAAAAAAAAAAAAAAAAAAAAAAAAGAAAATATTTCCTGGTAATACGAACTTTAATAATACCAACAGTTGTAACAAAATACAGAGAGAAAGTAGCAGCTATTTTGTACTGAAAAAAAACGCATTAATATTTTATAAAAAGATAACTTAAAGTCGGCCATCACTGGAAAGAGAGGCCCATTGGACTTGCAAACTTTATATGCCCCAGTACAGGGGAACGCCAGGGCCAAAAAAGTGGGCTGAGCCAGAGAATGATACGTGGGTATACCAGAATGGCATTAGGACTCATTTTATTGCTATGTTCTTTCAGCAGAATAATAATAATTGTTGGGTTTTCTCTAGGTCTATAATTGACCTAGGCTCAGATTTTGGCCAATCAAGTCATGCCAGGCACAGGTTCTATCACTTGGAGTGAGCCTTAAATCCGGTGAGGAAGTGGTTGGTTACTACCATGAATTTTATACCACGATTGCTCCAGCATATCATTCTGGCAGGACAGCATTGTAGACCACAGGGTTTGAAGCAGTGTAGACTGTTATCTTTTTCTCCCCTGGCAGCATGCAGTGCACGTTCCAGTAGCATAAACAGTAGGCAGTAGGGTCAAAGGCTGTAGTTGGGTGCCAGCACACCCTCTCTGTGTTCAATGAGATATGTAAATGTTGTCTTCAGTAATAGGATCTTCCTATAAAATTGAGAAGAACAACCAATAGCCTAGACAATAGACTGAGCTATTTGAGGGTTCCTTTGGTGCTCCTTTGGCCAAAAAACTCACTGTAGTATTTTCTTTTATATATATATATATATATATATATATATATATATATATATATATATATATATATATTTATTTATTACGTATTTTCCTCAATTACATTTCCAATGCTATCCCAAGAGTCCCCCATACCCTCCCCCCACACTCCCCTACCCACCCATTCCCACTTTTTGGCCTGGTGTTCCCCTGTACTGGGGCATATAAAGTTTAGCTGTCCAATGGGCCTCTCTTTCCACTGATGGCCTACTAGGCCATCTTTTGATACATATGCAGCTAGAGTCAAGAGCTCCCGGGTACTGGTTAGTTCATAATGTTGTTCCACCTATAGGGTTGCAGATCGCTTTAGTTCCTTGGATACTTTCTCTAGCTCCTCCATTGGGGGCCGTGTGACCCATCCAATAGCTGACTGTGATCATCCACTTCTGTGTTTGCTAGGCCCCGGCATAGTCTCACAAGAGACAGCTATATCAGGGACCTTTCAGCAAACGCTTGCTAGTGCATGCAATGGTGTCATCGTTTGGAGGCTAATTATGGGATGGATCCCTGGATATGGCAGTCTCTAGATGGTCCATCCTTTTGTCTCAGCTCCAAACTTTGCCTCTGTAACTCATTCTAAGAGCAATCTGCAAGTTCATCTGGAATAACAAAAAACCTAGGATAGCAAAAACTCTTCTCAAGGATAAAAGAACCTCTGGTGGAATCACCATGCCTGACCTAAAGCTTTACTACAGAGCAATTGTGATAAAAAAAAACAAAAAAACAAAAAAAAAAAAACAAACAAAAAAAACTGCATGGTACTGGTATAGTGACAAACAAGTAGACCAATGGAATAGAATTGAAGACCCAGAAATGAACCCACACACCTATGGTCACTTGATCTTAGACAAGGGAGCTAAAAACCATCCAATGGAAGAAAGACAGCATTTTCAACAAATAGTGCTGGCACAACTGGTGGTTATCATGTAGAAGAATATGAATTGATCCATTCCTATCTCCTTGTATTGTAGTATTTTCTTAAAAGGAAATTTATATAATATTTGATTTATATCAATGTGTGTATGTGTGTGTTTGTTTGTGTGTGTGTGTGTGTGTGTGTGTGTGTGTGTGTGTGCGTGCAGGAAGATGTGCCCATACCAGTATGTGTGTGTGTGTGGGGGGGGTGGCGTGGGGTGGGCAGATCACAGGACAACCATTTGGAGTCTTGTCCTGCTACTTTGTGGGATCAAGGGATCCAACTCAGGTCACCAGACCTGTACACAAGAGCCTCTAATCATTGAACTGTATCACAGGACTGAGTGATAGCAGTTTCCACATAGGCATGATAGGGTTAAACTCTAAAGATTGTTCTACTTCCTTGTAGAATTCCATATTAAATGTCCTTTGCCAGCTATCTGTGTGTCCCCTCCTTTCAGCTGCTTTAATAAGATAAATGCTAGGGCTCATAAGTTCCCATCAATTCTCTGCGTCTAACACCTATGCAAACTTTCCTTGTATCATCTCTGCCATGTGACACTGTGGTGTGATGAGACCATAGGAACTTTTACACTGACATTTGATTAGTCTTTTGTCCCTTTAATTTTCACAACATTCCTTTAAGAGGGACACTATTAAAACTGTCCTCCTACAGATAAGGGCACTGAAGCTTAGAAGCATTGTCAACAGTAATCTATGGCTTTCTGTTCATATTTTAGCTTTGAGACTTTTGTTTCTTGATTTTCAATTAAAATTAAATTATACAAACTGTTTTTCTCTTTCCTGTCTCCGCCCTCCCCCATCCTCTACTTCTTGCTCCCTCTCAAATTGAGGACCACTTTTTCTTTAAGTGTTATTGTGACATACACATATGCACAACTATATTAGTAGAACCCGATAAGTCCATTTAGTGCTGCTTGTATGTATGTAATTTGATATAGAAAACCAAAGTAAAGGACTGATCCTATCCCTGTAGAAGACTAATTATCCCAGTTTCATGATTCCTTAGTAAATTGTAGTTCTTTAACTAGGGGTGAGGCCCTCTGAGATTTCCCCCTTCCATATTAACCTGCCTACAGGTATTTCCTTGTCCAGGTCTTGTTTAGGCAATCATATTACTGAGTAATCATGGTTCCCTGTTATTTCTAGGAGACACTATCTCACAGAAGTCCTCCAGATCTCAGGGTTTTATGGACCTTCTTTCTCCATGCCCAATTAAAGGTCCTTTGTTTGTGGGATCTCCCATGTTCTTTCTACCTTAGCATTCCTCTGTCTACCCTGTCATCCTCCATACTCCCACGGAACCTTCTGACATTTCTCATTTCAGTAGTTACATATGGCTACGGGCTTCCATCAGCAGAATAGGAACTAGTAACCACACACAAGAAAGGACTGTGGCATGTGCCTTTCTGGGTCTGGCCTAGCTCACACTTCATTATTTCATGTTTTTTTTTTTTTTACAAATGAATAATATTCCACTATGTATACATACCACATTTGCGTTATCTACTAGTCAATTGAAGGCTGCATAGGTTGTTTTCATTTCCTATCTATTGTGAATAGAATGGTAATGAACATTGTTAATCAAGTATCTGGGGAACAAGATGTTGAGTCCTTTGGTATAGGTAACTGATATAGTAAGGTTTTTGTTTGTTTGTTTGGTTGGTTGGTTGGTTCTATTTTTTATTTTATTTTATTTTATTTTATTTTATTTTATTTTATTTTATTTCCTTTGAAAATCTCTCTGCACCAGTTCCCAGAGTAGCTGCAATATTTTTCAATACCAGCAATGGTGAATCAGTTTCCCTTTCACCACATCCTCTCCAGCATTGGTTGTCAGTTGTTCTGTTTTTCCTAGACATTCAGTCTGTGGGCTTCTTCTTTCACACAATTTACTTCCTTACCTTTGAAGAGGCTTCTTAGTTTTATAAGATCATGTTTGTCAACTCTGGGTCTTAATTCCATGAAGTTATTTTAAGGAAGTCCTTTCCTAAACCTGTATCCCATAAGGTATCAAAAGTGATAGATGAGGGCCTAATTTCATTCTTCTACATCCAGTTTTCACAACACCATTTGTTGAAGATGCTATCTGTTGTCCTCAAGATATTTTAGGTAACTTTGAGCTCTGATGCTCTTTAACTGAGTGATTTCAGACGAGTTATTTTGCCTTCCCGACTTCTTATTGTCCTTGGTAGTACTAGATATTGTAGCTCAACCATGAAGAATCTATAAAATTTTGATCATCAGCAGAATCAGTATAAATGATACATTGTAGGGTGTGGGGAAAATAACACCTTAATTATCAAACTCCACAGCTTTGGATTCAAATTCTCTTCTTTGACTCCTTACCAAATGCATTCCCTTCCTTCCTTCTTTCCTTCCTCCTCCTTCCCTCCCTCCATCCCTCCCTCCCTCCCTTCCCTCCTTCCTTCTTTCCTTCCTTCCTTCTTTCTTTTCTTCCTTTGTCTTTCTTTTTTATAGTCATGTTCTCCATCCTCATCTCAATCTTGCAATCTAGATTACATTCATCTCTTATGAAATGGTATATTGACTTTTCAAATTATGTCCCTGTCTTGTGCTGCTTTTCTACTTCATTGCCCACAATGGTGCCAGAATTACCGTTCCAGTTACCTTTAGAGGAAAAAACAAAAGAGCACATTCTGTATTAAGTCTTCAAGATGTTTCCCAGTCTTTACTTTACCTTCCGTTTATGTCTTTACCTCTGTTGAATCATGCCTCCTTTTACCTTTCAGCAAATCTATTAGCATTGGAGTTCTCTCTCCCCCGTCCCTCCTCCTTCCTCTCCCTTTCCCTTCCCCTCCTCACCCTCCCTCCCTCTGCCTTTCTAATGCCTCTATGACTACTCTATTTGATTAACTTTTCCTTTTTCAGATATTCTTCAAAGGACATAGTTTATTCATTTTTTTTTCTATGAAACTTCACTGTTCTCTTTATCCTTTGTCCCTCAATTGACACTTATTTAGACTTGGCACCAAGTTTGAATATTTAATTTCTTAACATGCTCTGACTTGTTCAACTATGCTTTCTCCTCATTTAATACTTTGAGGGAACACAAACAATAGCAGCAAGCAATTAAAGATGATTTAACTAATGAAAAGTAGTCTATGTGATTAAGTGAGTTGCTTTAAAATGTTAATCCTTATAGCACTCATGGCTTTGAATGTGTTCGCTATTGAACCATGTAATCACCTATGGGGGAGCTGAGCAAAATAAATAAATATCAAGACCATATTTAATTTAAAACAAATGTCTTGTTCATAGTAAATCAGATATATATCTTCTTTTATTGTTTTGTTTTGTTTTTGGGGGGGTTGGCTTTTGTTGTTGTTGTTTTTTTTGTTTGGTTGGTTTGGTTTGGTTTGGTTTTTTTTGTTGTTGTTGTTTTTTTTGTTTTTTGTTTTTTTTTTTTTTTTTTTTAGACAGGGTTTCTCTGTATAGCCCTGGCTGTCCTGGAGCTCACTTTGTAGACCAGGCTGGCCTCAAACTCAGAAATTCGCCTGCCTCTGCTTCCCAAGTGCTGGGATTAAAGGCGTGCGCCTCCACGCCTGGCTCAGATATGTATCTTCTATATCACAAATATTTCTATGAAAACTGTAATGCACTTGAGTATTCTTGGGTTAGCCCGTTTTTAGTATTGCCACCTTGTGAGACTTATATAAATGAGCAGACCCTCAAGTAACCATATCCTATCCTTGTAAACATCATGATCTTTCTTGGATTATTGCTTCAACAACCTGCTTGTCATGTTCTAACACTTTCAAGCTCTCTTTTGAAATGACTCTTGTCTGCCTCTTTACCAACTCAACTCCCTTTGAAAGTGTTTAGCCTCTTTTGACTCTTTTGATAAAACATACCTCCAGCAATATCTTCCTCTACTGATATCCTTGACAATCATGCAACTTTTTACTTAAAAATTCCAAGTTCCCAATTATACTGTTCTTCTTCATCTGAGCTGTACATTTTCTAATACATATTCAAGTGCCTCACTTTTTGCTCACTCC